>NC_067475.1:33810727-33850727 GCF_947179515.1 Apodemus sylvaticus
ACAGTCCTTTCCTTCTCTGGCTTTAGTTGTTCTGTTTACTTAAAACAGTGCAAGGTACACATGGCCATTTGTCAGAAAAAAATAAAAAAGACTTTATCAAATTTTAGTTTGGGCATTAAAAAAATTATTTGGCTGTCTCTTAATTGTTCATTTTTGTGAAAATTCAAAGTATAGAAACATAATATATCTTAGATTTTTTATTGGATTTTAAATAATTGGCTACAAAATTTCAAAGTTTCTATTTTTAAACTGTTTTGTATATTTTAATAATTCTCTTCTTTGATTTCTCTTTTCATCTTCCCTCTCTCCCACAGGAGAATCCTTCCCATGTTCGTGTCTTTTGGTTTTTGATTTCTTATCTGCTGAGTTTGTCATCTGTGTGGCTGTAGGTTTAGAACTCTCCAGTTCACCCAGGTAGGCTTATTGGTAGGAACACAATTTTAAGAAATGATTCAGCATATCAGTTGCAGACAGTGGATCAAGGGTTGCTTAAGAAGGAGCAAGGAGACGTGCATGGATTCCAAGGGACCCGAGTCTACTTTTGAGAAAAATGGGCATATCTATCATCTTGAATGTGGAAATGATCTTATGACACATTGTAACTACCTGAGTTGTCTATTTTAAATATGATCATTTACACCTAAATGCAGCCATTTAGGTGTAAAAACATGTATTAAAAAATATAACTCAGCCTTGCCTATCAATAGTATAGCTTGAAAAGGTTCCTGTTGAATTAAATTACCAAGGTACAAAGATCAAGTTTATATCCCTAACTTGTTATATTTATATCAAAACTTAAAGCCCAGAATGTGAAATTTTCAGATGGTACTGAGCTAGACAGAATGAAAATGTGACGTAGTGAAGATCACAATGAAGAACCGGAAGTTAACAAGCTGGAAGTTAACTAGTAGCTTATACCAAGACTTCAGCTGACTGAACAAAATCTACATTTAAAAAACCTGGGTCCACTACTGTTTAAAGCAACTGTGGTCTACAGACCTGTCCCGTGGATGGTGCTTACCTAAAGAGTTTGTCACTAGGAGAAACTAACATCCTTCAGGTAGAGTTCAAATGGACAGAAGCATTTTACGTAAACACATAATTTTTTTTTTGTGAAAACGATGTTAGAAATATCACTCAGTGAATGAAGATAAGTGGAATGTAAATTTCCAAGGCAAACATCAATGCCTGAGTGCTAACAAATAACACAACAGTTGGAATACACGGGCTTATTGTTGTAATATTGTTTAAGTATTTTCAACGCATTGTACTTTTGGATTGTCACGTGAATATTTAAAGCCCCAGGCTAATAACGAACATATTACTAAGCCTGTAGTCATAGCGAACCTATTTCTATAAGAAGAAATGCAAAAGTGAGGAATTCTTTTGATCCAGCAGACCAGCTGTGGTTATTATGTTCTACCAGGGCAGAGACATCTGAGTCGCTTTGATGTCCTCCATTTATAAGGGCCACAGCTGATTGGATTAAGCCACACATGCTCTAAAAGCTGTCCTACGATTGAATACATAGAAACAATGCGCGTCTAAGGAAATACCTTCAAATTCTAAAATATTTATGGATAATAATGGTACTTCAGTTGCAAAAATTATTCATTGATATTTGTACATTAAAGATTTACATCTTAAACAGAACTTCAAACTGACTGGAAAACATACTCTCGTTTCTAAAAACCCCAGAAGAGACTTGCATCTTGGGTAAGATGGGCAGTTTGGAATTTTTTTTTTCTCTTCCAACTGTAGCAGTAGAACTCAAGAAACACTGCTTTTAAATTTTAGATGTTATGTTGCTAAGTGTGAGTACCATTGCCACTTCATTTTGTTTAGCACTTAACGGGGTAAATATGAGGACCTAAAAATATACTAAATATTAAAGACTAGTGAGGGTTGACTCTAATGTAGCTTAGCTAGGCACAATGACAGCCACCCAAGAAGGTTCATGTGGAGATCTTAGACGCCATTAAATATTTTGTTCCAAAAGAATTAAGTCTATAGGACAATTATAATGAAGGTTGGTTCACATAATTATGGAAGATTAATGATTCTCAATGATATGAACTTCTAAGCTAGAGGAGTAGCAATTCAACTGTATAAGGCAGTGTTTGACTGGAGGCCTAAGGATAGGGAAGCACACTCCAGGGCCGCTATAAGTGCCACATTCTGTGCACACAATGTCTAGTGGCCCAGGAGAGGTTAAGTGTTAGAGACACATAAAAAGAGAAATTTGCCCTTTGTCCCTTGTTACCCATTTACGTTCTCACTCTCCTGGGCCCTCAATATACATGTGAGTGTGGGCAGAACAGCTCACTCAGTCTACTGACCCAGATACTAACTCTTCTGGAAGCAGAATACCGAGAAATAATCTTTTAGCAGCTATCTGGGTTTCCCATAATATAACCAAGCTTACACGTGAACAGGTCATTTAAAAAAAATCCCAGTGTTCTCCTCACCTTCAGTTTAACCTTTCCTACTTGCACGTACCTTCAGTCAACCGAGGCTTCCACATATTAAAGGAGAAATACCAGAAGCTAAAGTATTCATACATTTTAAATGTCTATTGTATTATATTATTATAGCTCTTCTATTATTAGTTATTGTTATTTTATCTCTCATAGTGCTTAAGGAATAAACTAAAATTTAATGGATAGGTGCATGCAAAGAAGAGTTGGTTATTGAGGCAATGAATATGTAATTAAACCTTATTTAATCATTTAACAGAGTATGAATATATCATGACATTACATTCTAGTCAATAAATATAGATAATTGTTTGGCCATTAAAGTAAAAGTTTAATGAATTTTTATATTTTGAAAATATAATTACAATATTTCACCTTTCCTTTTCCTTCCTTCTAAGCTTCTCATATAGCCCTCCTACTTCTCTTCCAATTTTATTGCCTATTTTTCATTAATATTGGTTAAAATATATGTATAGTCATATATAGATAGCTATATGTTCTATAATGTTATATAAAATGTATTTAAAGCATATATGTATATATACAACATTATATATTTTTCCTTTAAACATAAATAAAGTCTGTTCAGTCTGCCTAGTATTATTTGTATATATGGTTTCAGTGCTGATCATTTTGTACTGGATAACCAATTGGTGAACTCTGGTTTGGGGAAGACTATTTCGCCTGTTCTCAGCACCCCTTAGTCACCTGTATTTTTTTGTACAACCTTTGAGTTCTCCCCTGTGCACTTTAGTGTACCTGTTGTTGTTCTCGTTCATCTCAGGTCCAGGCTGCTCTGCTGGTGAGACTTCATGGCAGTTTCTCACATTCCTAGGATATGAAGTCACCCATCAGTCTCTGTACTCCTCAGAATCTCACAGCTTCTCTGCATTCTCTTCTGAAACGATCCTTGAGCTTTAGATGCAAGAATTGAATCCTTTGGGATTGGGATCCACATCTCTGCCTGTGGTTGGTTGTAGTTTTCTGTAATGGCCTCTGTGTTCCAAAACGAAGAGTCCTTGATGAAGAGCAAGGAGCACACTTATCTGTGGGTATGAAGACAAATATTTAGAATGTAGTTAGGAACTATGCTGAAGTACTAAAGTGAAGGTTGCAGGTTTTTAAAAAGCCCCAAATAGAAAAAGAATACACAGCCTCTTGGGGAAGATAAAACATATTAATTTGGATAAGACAACTTCAATACTGAGTGCTACATGCCCTGCCTAGTAACTGCTAAGTAGAAATTTAAGCCAACATTGAAAGAAAATTTACAATGTATAAAGGAAGAAGGGAGATGGGAAATACCTTTTATTGATGTAAATTAGCTGGCAATTTTGTGGAACTACAGCTGAAGACGTAAAGCATGGATGTGAATTTAGTGAAATCACCTGTAACTTTGAAAAACTTGGTATCAAGCTGCTGCTACAGTCCAACTAAGGAAGATTCTCTATGAGAGAGACCAGGAGTTCCTGCATCTACCATTGTGAGCATGTTATATTGAAAACCAAAGCTGAGAACAGGTAGAGTTTGAATTTCAAGAGAAGGAGAGACTTGACAACCGAAATAGACTTGAATATTTAAAATTATCACCTACAAAGTTTGTACACAAAAGAAAGGGGTTATTATCCTCCAGAGATCAGTTCTGCTAAGGGAAGAGAAATACCAAACACCAGAGCCTCTAGCACTGCTGTCCCACTGAAGAAAAGGGAAGACACCAGCGTGTATTAGTGATGTTTAGAGTCAGAAAGCAGAAACCCACCGAGACTGGCTTAAATGTAGGATGATAGAGTGTTTCTCATTTGCATATGGCTAAGTGAAAGACAGTTTTAAGTTCCTCTTACCTAGTTTGTCATGGAAAACCATTAAGTAAAAAGTATAAAGCATATGAATCAGCAAATACAATAGTTTAGGGGAAGTTGTGAAGGCAATAGTACCAGAGTAACAGAGGAGGATATTAAAATGCCCAAGCAAGAACTCAAAGTTACATAAATAACAACAATTATATGAATTATGTGAATAACAATAATGTGACATAGACCCCCAACTCTAGCCCTCTATTTATTATGGCAAAACAAAATGTAAAAACAAGTAGTAATATATGGAAATACTACACTGGAAATATTACAAAGGAACAATACGCAAACAACAACAAACCCTACTAGATATCAGAATGCCATAAAAGAATTCTAATGGGATCGTTAGATCAGACATGCCTGAACACAGAATCTTTGAATTTGGAGATGGATCAATAGAAACTTCCCCAGTTGCAAAGCTGGGGAGAACTATGGAACAGCTGCATGGGTAGGAGGAGAAGATCAGAAAGGAGAAAGGAACAGAGGATATATTTGATACAAAAGTAACTGGAAAAACTTTCCAAAGGAATTCTAAGCTTTAAACTACAGAGCTAAAATCCCAGAGAATATCAGGCAGGATAAATGTGTAAAAAACCCTCCAATTCCCCAGACCCTGTGCTTAGGTACATAGTATTTAAACCGCAGGAAATCAAAGATAAAGAGAAAATCCCCAAAGAAGATGACAAAACACTTCCACAGAGAAGCAAAAGTAAAGATTAATTTCTCTTCATTATAAGGAAGTAGAAAGTGAAGTGAAATGTTTGTTAAAGATAAGCCCAAATGACCCAGAATTCTCTTTTCTGTGAAAAATTTCCTTTCAACGTGTAGAAGAAAAACAATTGTTTTAGACAAACAGAAATTAAAAAGATGCACAGCCAGAAACCTGCCTAGCAATAAATACTGAAAAAAAATCATTAAAAGGGAAGAAATTTGTACAGGGGTAGCGACTGAAAGCTATATAAAAAGAACTTAAGAAAAGGAAGATGTGAATAAAAACAAAGTTTTCCTGTTATTGATTTAACTGATAGACTCAAAGAGAAATTAAAAAGAAAAATTAATTTGAAATACTAACATGGATGCACTGAATTAGGTATCCTTGCATTTATTTATGCTTAAGGTAAATGATGAAATCAATGACTCAAACAGCAAAGAGTAATTGTTTGCAAAACATTTGCAATGCTCATGAAATGATATGAGTTTGAATATAGACATGGATTCATTGTGAAAATATACAGAAGATTCTAAGGGGTTAAATGTTATGATTGGTGAACTAGCAAAGAAAGAAAATTCAATCATATAAATTTTCTAATCAAAACCACAAAACCCAAAAGAATAGTATTTGAACCAAACTATGAATAAATGAGAAACTATGGTGAACATGATAGATATTAATGGAAATATTTCAATAGTCATCTTAGAGCCAATTACCTGAATATTAAAAGACATATTTGAAAGACATTATTGGGGGGAATATAAGGCATAATGCATTATTTGGAAAGGAAGGAACTTATTTTACATATAAAGAGCCATAAAGGAATGGGATACAGCAAACACTCGTCAAAAGCAAGTTGCAGTTGCTGTACCAATATCCGAGAGAGAAGACTTAAGAAGAAAATGCATTAGCAGAGTCAATGAGAGATTTTCTAAGAAGGTATATCAATTCGTTTGGGGTGGGGGCGTTGAGACAGGGTTTCCCTCTGTAGTCACGCCTCTGCTTCCTACGTGCTGGGATTAAAGTTATGTGCCACCACCAACTGCTGTTTAGCAAGTCTTAAGGCAATGCATACCACACTAGTTGAACCTATGGTGAAAATGAAGGAGATTTAGATTAATCCATTTTAAAGAGAGAGACATCAGTATCTCTGCTTTAGAGACAGACATATCTAATAGACACAGTGTAAGAATAGAAATTAATTCAGAGGTATCATCCAGCATCCAGGTATATTCACAAGAAGGTCAGGCTAGCCAACAGCAGGGATGTATACACTTACAAATTCATGTGGAACACCTAGCAGAGAGGCCACATTTGGACTCATTAAATAGATATTTACAAAATTGAAACAACAGGAAGGTTAATAATGAGTGGCCTCAAAATACATCAGGCTAAAAATTAATAATGCAAGGGTAGTTGGAAAAAATCTCCAGTACTTGGATTTTAAGTAGCATAACTCAAAATAGAAATAGCAAAAGAAGGTGTAAATATTTTAAATGAAGATAAAGTGATTATAGCAAAATTTCAAAAATTTTGAATATTGAAAAAAAAAACCCAAACCAAAACACATTCCTGAGGCAGGTTTCCAGCATCAAGCTTGTTTTCTGTTGGCATCTGCTGCTGGGCATGCCACTGGCTAAGAGTAGTTTGTTCAGGTGTGGCAGAGACAGGAGAGAGGGACTGAGGGAATGAATAAAATCTGCAGCTGGCTGGTACAGAGGAGGACTTGATGGAGACCTGGGAGGAGGCTCCCAAAGACTCCATGTGTGTGACCTTAGCTGAGACACATAGCAGAGGGACACTATAGTAGTCACCTCCTTCAGTCATGCAGGACCCCTAATAAGAGGGATCCGGACCCCAAATCACCTACAAAACCTTTGAGCCAAAAATTTCCCTGTCTACAAGAAATGCAGGAACAAAGATGGAGCTGAGACTTAGGGAACGGCTAAACAATAACCAGCCCAGCTTGAGACTCATGGGCAAGCACCAATCCCTGACACTATTAAGGATACTCTGCTGTGCTTGCAGACAAAAGTCTAGCATAACAGTCCTCTGAGAGGCTCCACACAGCAGCTGACTGAATCAGATGCAGAGGCCCACAGTCTAACATTGGATGGAGCTAGGGGACTTTTATGGAAAAGTTGCCACTTAGGTTTAATCTTGTGAAGTGGGTCTTAATCAGATATTGGCTGATTATTCTCACAAATATTGTGCTACCATCTCCCTAGAATGTATTGTGGGCAGGACACCATTGTAGATGGAAGGGTTTGTGCTTCGGTTGATGTATATGTTTCTCTTTAGGTGGAGTGCAGAATACCTTTCTGTAATAAAGAAGCTAGACTGTAGGCATAAAGGGTCTGTCTAGGCACCAGATTAACTTCTCTATGAAGTTCAGTGAGTTTTGGAATTATTGATTTCAGCAGTGGGAATTTGCCATTCATTTGTGCAGATCATCTTTTACTATAGGCAGCAGCCTATGTTGTTTGAGTGTTCCCATGGGATCCCTTTGGCCAAAAAGTCAATTAGCTGTAACCCAATCCCAGCACTGGGAGTTTAGTTTGATGATAAGAAATAAAGACAGGCTCTGTTTCCTCCATTATTTAATGAGTTCATTTAGGTCACCTTCATATACAAACATGTTGTAGCAAGTCTTGTTAGTATCTTCTCTACACCTAACCTCTGCAGTTCTATGGACTATTGCTTAGTTATCATTGCCTTAGCAGCTAATATCCACATAGCAGTGAATACATACCATATCTGTCTTTCTGGGCCTGGGTTTCCTCACTCAGGTTGATTTTTCTCTAGTTCTATCCATTTACCTGAAAATTTCAAGATTTTTTTCCTTTCCTTTCCTTTCCTTTCCTTTCCTTTCCTTTCCTTTCCTTCCCCTTCCCCTTCCCCTTCCCTTTCCCTTTCCCTTTCCCTTTCCCTTTCCCTTTCCCTTTCCCTTTCCCTTTCCCTTTCCCTTTCCCTTTCCCTTTCCCTTTCCCTTTCCCTTTCCCTTTCCCTTTCTCCTCCCCTCCCCTCCCCTCCCCTCTCCTCTCCCTCTCCTTCCCTCCCCTCCCCTTTCCCTTTCCCTTTCCCCTCCCCTCCCCTCCCCTCTCCTCTCCCTCTCCTTTCCTTCCCTTCCCTCTCCTCCCCTCCCCTCCCCTCTCCTCTCCTCTCCTCTTCTCTCCCTCTCCTTCCCTTCCCTTCCCTCCCCTCCCCTCCTCTCCCCTCCCTTCCCCTCCCCTCTCCTCTCCTCTCTTCTCCTTTCCTTTCCTTTCTGTTCCCCTTCTTTCTATTAAGCCTTTCCTTCCTTCCCCTCCGTCCTTCCTTCCTTCCTTCCTCCTTCCTTCCTTCCTCCCTTCCTCTTCTTTCTTTCTTTCTTTCTTTCTTTCTTTCTTTCTTTCTTTCTTTCTTTCTTTCTTTCTTTCTTTCTTTCTTTCTTTCTTTCTTTCTTTCTTTCCAATTGATTTATGCTCTAATGTGTTAATGTACGACATTTTTCTTTATCCATTTTTTTTTCTAGAAGAACAATTAGATTATTTCCAACTCCTGGCTATCATGAATAAAGTAAGAATGAACATGCTTTGTGCTAGTAGGAAATATCTTTTGGGTATATGCTCAAGAGTAATGCAGCTAGATCTTGAGGTAGATTGATTTCCATCTTTCTGATGAACCACTATAGCAATTTCCTTAGTGGCTGTGCAAGTTTTCACTCCCACCAACAATGGATGTGTGTCCCTCTACTTCACATTCTTGACAGCATGATCTTTCACTTGTCTTAGTGTTCATAGCCATTTTGATAGATCTTAGATAACATCTCAAAGCAGTTTTGATTTGCATTTCCCTGATGATTAAATGTATTGTACATTTTTTAAGTGTTTCTCAGCCACCAGAGTTTCCTCTTTTGAGAATGATCTGTTTATATCTATACCACATTTTAAAATTAGACATTTTTCTGAAATCTAGTGCTTTACAACCACTTTCAAAATATGAAAGTAGAAGTATTGCTTCCTGATAAATTCTAGGAGCTCAGAAACACTCTGATACCATAACTACATGAATTTCTCTCCTCTTTCTCTCTCTCTCTCTCACATACACACACGTAAAACCATTTTCACTCATCACAATGAACATGCATATATAAATCATCAACAAAAATATTACCAAAAATAATATATCAATGTATAAAAATTATACATTTGGGATTTCATGGCTTTTGTCTCAAGTATGCAAGGCTTCTCAAGATTTGAAAAATCAGTGTAAGTCTCAGATCACAAAGGTAAAGAAGAAAACTCAAAATATTATAACAATGCATGCAGGATATTAATTCACCAGAATATGCTGTGGAAATAAATGTATGAGTTCTTTCTTAAAAACCCTGATAAAAAATCAATAAATGCAAAGATTTTCCATGTTGATAGACAGGAAGCACAGTCTTATCAGTAATTCTCTAAATAGGGTCTATATATTCAATCCAATCTCTAAATTAGAAGGTGTCTCAGAAGAGTCAATGCAAGACTGTGGGGAAACAAAACTTAAACTTCCGATGTTCAAAATTTACTAGTAAGTTACAGTAATTAAGACTGAATTGTATTGTAGTAAATATAAATAGAATACTGATGTGGGACATATGAAGTAATATATCTGATTAAAATATCTTTGACAAAAGAACAAAGGCATTGCAATGGAGAATAGCCAGGATTTTGAATAAATTTTATTTTACCATTTTGGCATCCACATACAAGACCACGAAGCAAACAGCAATATTATGCTTTTTGTAAAATCAATTGAAAATGATCATTGTACTAGATATAACATTTTTGGTATAATCTCTTAAGTATCATCTGTGAAAGAAATAATGTAGACGTTGGACTATATAACTAAAATTCAGATTTCTTACTCTGTAAAAGATACTGTCAAGAACACGAAGATAACCATACACTGGAATTTGGAATTTATAAAACATATCTGGTAAAGAATCAGAAATAGGCAAAAGATACCACATTACTGGAGATATACAGATGGCAGGAAGACATTAGGAAAATACACAGCATTATATGTAACTAGGGCACTGTGCGTTAAAACAAGGATCTGCCACTTCCCAGTGAAGGGCGAAGTACCATGCATTGTATGAGAATACAAAATACTATAGCCACTTGGAAAGGCATTATGATTTTTAGGAATTCTAACCACACACTTGGTTCTGACAATATACCCAAGATAACCACCTTAGAGTAAGAAATCTCTATTCTGACCCTGTTTCAGAGTTTTGAGTCTATGGTTGGTTTGTCTTGTTTTGGGGCCTGTGGTGGAGCATGTAGTGGAAAAGAAAGATGCGGGGCTAGATGTACAGAGAGCAGGATAGAGGAAGAACCAAGTTCTCTTGTAAATCTTATTCCTAAAAATGTGACTCTCCTCCACTTGGTGCCACCAACTGTTTCATCGCCTCATTATTGTTCCATCAACTATGGACAAAAGCATTCAGTAACACAGCAAACTTTGAGCGACACTTTCAAATGAAACCAAGCAACATTATTCGTAATTACCCAACTGTGCGGACAGAGCAAGTACCTACAATATCCTCCAGGAAGTTGGCCAATGGATAGAAACACTCAGAAGACCCAGATGGTTGGCTGGTTCTCAGCATGAAAAAGGAAATGGCAAAACAATCTACATGGTACAAAGACCAGTTATGAGCCTGGACTTAGGGAAAGGGGAGGATGAAAATATGAAGCACCCAGAATGCTTAGGTCTGTAAGCTTTATTTGCTCCTATAGTTCTGAAAAGCAAACTTGTCATGAAAGACGTGCAGGTTTCCATGGGATACACCCAACTCCTTCTGTAGAGCTTGATCACTTACAGATTCTTTCACACACTTTTAAGTAGTGGACTGATTAATTGATTGAAAGAGCTGATCAATTATCATGACAGGGATGGGGTGATCCTGGGTCTGTGCTATATCATCCTTCAAGTTTCTACCATCCTTGTCTACACTCACCCGGTGTTCCTTATAGTCTAACCAGTTCTGCACTAGAACTGGGAACGGCATACTTCTGGCAGCTCCAAAGAGGCACATCTTGCCATTTTGAAGTGGATATCATGAACAGGGAGCACCATTAGGGCTCTGTGTGTGTGTGTGTGTGTGTGTGTGTGTTTTCTGTGAATCAGCAAGTGTGAATCATCATGCCTTACCTGGGTGCTGAATCACTAGATTTTTGCTCTATTGGCACCCTAAGGCACTTTCAGGAAGGGCCTGTTCCTTAAAGGAAAGCTGTTGTCACAGGTATTAATAAGGTAGATGCATTACCACTGCAGTGCCTTGGGCAGAAAGCCACCACCTAAATAATATCAGCATGATATGGAAGTCTGGTTGATATGATAACAACTAGACTCATCCCATCATGAACTTTTTCTATCTGAGGATTATACAAATATTTTAGAAAGTTGTCCAAAAGTAACTTGTTATATTATCTGTTGTTAGAAAGATTTGAAAACCAGAGACCATTTAGTACCATCTGTATAAGTGTGTTTTATGTATGATTAAGGGTATAGTGATAGACCAGGTATGGATGATAACATGGAAGAACAGCAAATGTTTCAGTCTCCACCAATGCAGTCGGATTCTCTTACCTTCGATGACAATGGTCAGCGTGCAGAGAACCAGGTACCAGCTGATAGACGTTGAAACATTGGTGGTTACCTTTGTGATGTGCGACTGAAAAATGGGGCTGTGTGTCATTTGATTTGCTTTTCCATCTGGCTCTTACATTTGCTAACCCAAGAGCCATATCATTTATCCCTCAAAATGCTCTCCTTTTTATTTGATGAAATTTCTTTCCACGGAACTCTATTCCACCTGTCAAGCTTCCCTTTGCTTAGAAAAGGGAAAGCTTTTTACTTTTGATATGTCTGAATTAAAATGGCGCAAGACTCATTTGCCTTAAAGACTCTAGCAATGATAGCAGAGGTTTTGTGAATGGTAAATTATAATTTGGGTATTTTTAGTCCAGTAAATCTTATATTTTATAAAGAAAAGAAAGACTTATTTTATTGCTCAAAATAACTGAATTATTACACATTCATCACTATTACTCACTAAAAGGCTGTGGTACGAATTTTTTTAAAGTAAACAATAGATCCTCTGTTCCAAGAAATATTTCATCTAAGAAAAAAATGATTTTGTAATTCAAAACAGAAATTGCCCTAAGTTTTCATCATACATGGTCACATTTGTGTGCCATTTCATCTGGGTGACTTGCTGACATTTTTCGTGTTTGTGACTTCATAGGCTGTGGTCATTTGTTACCCCGACATTACCCATCTGCACATGCATTTGTCATTCCCCCCTTGAATTTGCTCCAGTTGGGTAATGGGAACTTAGGACCAAGAATAATAATGTTATGTGAAGGATATCATTAGAGGAAAAATTGTACTTCAAAGTCCAAGCACATATGGTTCTGACTTTTATAAAGATGGCAGGTGGACATGAAGAAAAGGTTGATTTCAAATTTATTTTTGGGATGGAGGGACTTCTTAAAGTCTGAGGAAGATTAATTTTCAATTTGGAATTCCTCATAATTGAAACACGATCAGGTTTTACAACTTCCTGAGGTAACTTTTCTGGATGCCAAAGCTGTCTTCCTGGAGAGCGGCAGAACAATTTAACAGAAGTGTCAGAATGATGGACTACTGACAAATGTTAGTTAAGAGAAGGAACACATCTACAGTGAAGTCCATTTGAAGTAATAACAATGGGCTAAAGAGGAAATGATTACCTTTGAGCATGCCTCACAATTGAGAACAATTTAAAAGATAGTTTCTATTTTCGAAGACCAGCTCATTATACATTTTTTTTATTCATAAAACTCCTCAGAATATAGATGACAAAAAATTCTGAAGGTTCTCTGTAAGTCTGCAATTTTAGTCCTTTGGAAATATACTTATTATTTCTACAATAAGGATGTGACCAACTAAAGAAGGGAAAAAATTGATCAAGTAGAACTGAGAACTCAAATCCTATTTGCTCTCCTAAAGACATTCACATGTCCCTTGGTGATATTTACTAGCAAACCATGAGAAATTACCTAAATATGAATTTATGGGAGAGGCCAGACCAAGTCCATTTAGAAATGTACTGATTGTTTTATGTCATATTGTCAATAATATTGGCATGTTCAATATTATGGAATAACTTCTAAGATGTAGAATAAAAAGCAAAATTCAGAGTAGTGTATTATGAATAGTATCTAAGGTCCTCATATAACTGTTTCATAAACACATTATGCTTGCATATAATTTCAATAGATTTTAAAATCTCCATTTTTTATGGATAAATGGAGAAGAAGCTTTGCTATTGTCATCTCCAAAATGACTTACAGTTACAAATGTCTGCTTTGCAGCCTTGTATTGTAGTGATTAACTTGTGAGGAGTCAGAATCTTTCTATGACAATTTTTGATTTGAGATAAAGATTTCTCTCTGTGAGATCTACCTTTATTTTTTCAGTAGTCAGGGTTTTCATGAAGTAGTAGACAAGAGGTCAGGGGAGCTCTTTATACAAGGTTGGTTTGGTTTGAGAGTGACTGTGTGAAAAGAAGGTTTGGGTCTGTCACTAGACCTCCTTTCCTCCAGGCTCTTCTTGTAATTCTTATAGACAGTAACAATTCTGGGTCAGAGTTTTTGACTGGGATGACAACCCCATCCCTCCACTTGGTGTCCCGTTTTTTACTGGATGTGGACTCTACAAGTTCCTTCTCCCCACTGTAGGGCATTTCATTATTATACAGCTCGAGGGAGGCACCAAGCCCTGACACTGCTACTGATGCTATTGTGCGCTTACAGACAGGGGCCTATCATGACTATCCTCTGAGAAGCCCAAGAAGCAGCTGAGAGTCAGACGCAGACACTTACATCCAACCACTGGGCAGAAGCCAGTGGCTGAATTAGGGAAAAATTGGAAGAAGCTGAGGAGGAGGGTGACCACAAATGAAGACCAGCAGTCTCAACTTACCTGGACCCCCGAGATCTCTCAGACACTGGTCCACCAACCAGACATCATACACCAGCTGACATGAGGCCACCGACATATATTCAGCAGAGGCCTGCTGGGTCTGGACTCAGTAAGAGAAGATGCATCTAACCCCAGAGAATCTTGATGCCCCAGGGAGTGGGTGGGTTTGGGAGGGTGGGGGCATCCTCTTGGAGACAGGTTGGGGGAATGGGATGAGGAACAGTCAGAGGTAGGACTGTGAAGGGGATAATGACTGAACTGTAAAAAAAAAAGATTAAAGAAAGAGAAGGTTTGGGAGCATTTGTAGAAGTGTAGGAAGAAGTCAGACTTCTAACATTTCCACTGTGCTTGCGTGCATGTGTGTGTATGCCTATCTAAGTGTGCCCAAGTGTGTGCGTTTATATGTGTGTATACTTATTGAGGCAAGAGGAAAACTATAAACAGTTTGACTCAGGTTCCATCCACCTTCAGTTAGAAAAGGATCTCTCACTGGCCTACATTACCCTACACTGGCTGTTCACTGAACTTCAAAAATCTGCCTGTCTCTGCCCTGCTCCTGGCAAGGGCACATCACTACATATGGCTGCATCTTTTCTCCTCCTCCTCCTTCTTCTTCTTCTTCTTCTTCTTCTTCTTCTTCTTCTTCTTCTTCTTCTTCTTCTTCTTCTTCTTCTTCTTCTTCTTCTTCTTCTTCTTCTTCTTCTTCTTCTTCTTCTTCTTCTTCTTCTTCTTTCTCCTTCTCCTTCCTTCTCCTTCTTCTCCTTCTCCTTCTCCTTCTCCTTCTCCTTCCTTCTCCTTCTCCCTCTCCTTCTCCTTCTCCTCCTTCTCCTCCTTCTTCTCTACCTCCTCCTTCTCCTCCTTTTTCTCCTTCTCCTTCTTTCTTCCTCCTCCTCCTTTCCTCCTCCTCCTCTCCTCCTCCTCCTTCTTCTCCTTCTTCTCCTTCTCCTTCTTCTCCTCCTCCTTCTTCTCTTCCTCCTCCTTCTCCTTCTCCTTCTCCTTCTCCTCCTTTTGCTCCTTCTCCTCCTTTCCTCCTCCTCCTCCTCCTGCTCCTTCTCCTTCTTCTCCTTCTCCTTCTTCTCCTTCTTCTCCTTCTTCTCCTTCTTCTCCTTCTTCTCCTCCTCCTTCTTCTTTTCCTCCTCCTTCTCTTCCTTTTTCTCCTTCTCCTTTCTTCCTCCTCCTCCTTTCCTCCTCCTCCTCTCCTCCTCCTCCTCCTTCTTCTTCTCCTTTTTCTCCTTCTCCCCTCCCTCCTTCTTCTTCTTCACCTCCTTCCTCTCCTTCTCCTCTTTCCTCCTCCTCTCATTCTCAATCTCCTTCTTGTCCTCATCCTTCTCCTTCCTCTTCCTTTACTGTTCCTTCTCCTCTTCCTCTCCATCTCCTCTTCCTTCTCCATCTCCTCCTCCTTCTTTTTCTTCTCCTCCGCCCCCTCCTCTGTCTCATCCTTATTTAAATACCAGTTCTGGGAAATTGAACCCAGGACTCATGCTTCTGAGGCAAGTACTTTGCTAACTGAGTCCATCTTTCTTCTTTGTGGTAAGCAAGAATCAAGTAGATTATAGATGCTTTGTGCTTGGTAGGATTCTTCAATGTACTTGTTCCTAAATATAGTGAATTCAGGCAAAAGGTTCTTAGGACAGTTTTGGAGAATGAACAGAGATTGCTTCTGGGGACAGAGGAGGATAGGCATCTTCTCTAAGTGAGAAAGTGTTTGGGAAATGGGTAAGAAACATTCTTCATAGACATTTTCAGCATAGTGAAGAAGCTCCAACACAGCTCAGGTTTGTGGCATAGACCCAGAACAGATATTCCCTAATCCATCATCTGTCAGCAAAGGGCACATCAAGTATGATCTTATATACCTACCCTGCATCTGCAGTTATCTGATGGGTATCCCTCTGAGAGGGAGTTACAGTGAACAGAATCTGGTGACATGTTGTTCTTCTCAGTCACAATCTTTCTCATTCTCAAACCTATGGGTGGTACCAGAGAGGACAAGCAGCAGTAGGCAGACGGCAGACTTGGTTTAATAAGAGTTATCTAAAGAAATAAAATGAATATACGGAGGGAGAATATTAAGTTGCTTATAAGAAATTAACCAATAGAATTTTGGAAGTACATGCTACCATTCTGTAGCTTGAGAACTGTGAACCCAGTAAATTCCAGGTTGTGATTCAAAGTCTAGAGTCCTAAGAAGCAGTGGAGTTAATGACATAAAATACCAATCCATGAATAATAGAAAGTGGTATGCAATGTTTTTTTCCTGTCAATAGGAATTAGAAAGGTCCACCCAGACGTTTTCATTCTAGGGAAGACAGTCTACTTTATATTGAATCCACAGGCTCACATGTTAATTTCTTCTAGAACCATCTTTATAGAGATAACTAGAAATAGATAACTTCATCTGGTAATCTTATGTCCTGTTCAATTGGAATATATATAGAAGTGCCATGTAGATAAAGATAAGTATTTTTATAAATTACTTTGTTGTTGTTGTTGAAAGCAAAAACTGAAAGAATAGGCCAGGTTCTGTGTGGCAAATCTAAACAAGCTGTTAGAATAAAAGAATTAAAAATATCAGAATCTTCTAACCTAGATCCAGATATCAAAATATAAATGAAAGAGCCAAGCCAAGAAACAATTTACAGACTTAATGAGAAGAGGTACCAGCAACCAGAAGAATCAGATGTGGAGATTATTGAGTAGGGATTTAAATCAGACTTTTAAAAGATATGTATTCTATAAACAAATGAAAATATAGTACCAACAATACAGAAACTATCTTTCTCTAGCTCTATCTCTCTATATGTCTGCATTGATATTTTCAGACTCTTATTTCCCACTCTTATTTTACCCCCTTCTTCTGTATTTATCTACCCCTGTTTATTTTCCCATTTCACTATCAATCACTTTCACCTTGTTACTTCCTTCTTGTTGACTCCCTCATGCCACCACACCCTGAAATATCCCCATTTTACTTTCTTGGTTTCTGCACTTACTCCAGGATATATACTCACCTCTGAAGATTTGGAGCTCTTAAATAGAAAGAACATGTCATGTTTGTCTTTCTAGGTCTGGGTTTCCTCACTCAGTATGACCTTTTCTAAATCCATTCATTTCCCTGAAATTTTCTTGATTTTCTTTTTCTTTAGACCTAAATAATCCACAGTATGTATGTGTGTGTGTGTATGTGTATGTAAGTATGTATGTATGTATGTATGTATGTATGTATGTATGTATGTAAGTACATTGCCATTATGCATTTGTTAGCTGAAGGACATCTAACTTGTTTTAACTATTGTGAATAAAGCAGTAATGTACATAGCTAAGCAAGTGTCTGTGGAGTAGGATGTCGATCCTTTGGGTATATGCCAATGGGAGGTATAGTTGTCTCATATGGTCGAATGATTTTCAGTATTTTGACAGTTATCCACACTGATGTCTGAAGTGGCTTGACTTGCTTGCAGTTCCACTAACAGTGAACAAGAGGTCCTATTTCCCCTCTCCCACTCAGTCATTGGTTATCCAGGTGTTTTGTGGATCTTTGCCAGGCTAATGGGAGTAAGGCAAAATCTCAACATTGTCGTTTTGATTTGGATTTTCCTAATTGTTAGTGATAATACGGAATCATACTGTTAAATGTCTACCTAAAATTTCCTATGTGTGAAGTCAGTATATAAATATGCATATACCACTGTCTGACACTGCTGTCTCTAGCCAAAACCCATCTAACAAAACCCCCAACACCAGGCATGAGATGCCCTTTTTTGAGTTATTGGAAATGGCTGTTTGAGACTCTGATAACATTACAGGCTACTGTCATTGCCCTTTGTTTCCCCTTAGAGGTGGAAGGAAAAAAGTCTATTGTACTTCCGACAGAGTCAAGAGGAACGAACCTCCATGTATCTTTGGCTTCTTTGTGAAAACAAAATTAGTTGGCCGTAGGTGTATGGGTTTGTAGTTTTGTTCTCAATTCTCTTTCATTTATTACATGTCTGTTTTGATGACATGTCATGTTGATCATTTGTTTGTGTTGTTGTTGTTTACCACAACAGCTCTGCGACTTGAAGTCAAATATGACGATACCATCATTATTGTATATAATTTTGGCTATTCTTTGCTTTTTTGTGTACTTCCAATGAATTTTGAGATTGTTTATATGATTTATGTGAAAAAGCCTTGTAAATTTGATGAGAATTGCATTAAATCTGCATATTGCTTTTTGGTATTATTAATATTAATTTTACCTGTTCCTAATCTTCTGGTGTCTTCAATTTCTTTCCTTGCTGTCTTAAATTTTCCATTTTGCAGTCTTTTACAGATTTGGCTGAATTTTTTCAAAGACATTTTATAATGTTTTTGTGAATGTGATTGCTCTTAATTTCTTTCTTGGTATGTTCATTATTTTTTGGGTGTTAATTTTGTTTTCTTCTCCTTTGATGGATGGCTTTATAAGCTGTAAGAGTTTTCTGGTGGACTCTTAAGGATATTTCACATATAGAATGAAATAATTTTATTAACTCAGGATTTTCCCCTCTCTTTAATGTAATTTGGCTAATAGTTCATAAGTCTTGTTAATATTCATAGAACCAGCTTTCCATCCCCATTGGTCTGTGCTGTATTGCTGTATATTTTTCTTGAACCTCAGCCATGATTTTGATGATCTCATCCCATCTAACTGCTTTGAAGTGTTGTTGGTTATTGTTTTTCCAAGGCCTTCTGGTACATCTATACTTTGTTAAATCAGGACTCTCAATTTTTTGATGTAAACACTTAACACTACTAAGTTTCTTCTTAGCACTGTTTTCATTGTAACTTAGAGACTTCGCCATGCTATGTGCTCATTTTTTTTTGTTTGAGTTTTAAATTTCCTTATTAATTTCTTCCTTGTTCCAGCTATCACTCCGTATTACGTTTTTAGTATTTCCTATAGTTTCTGTTGCTGTTGATATATATTTTATTTCACTATTGTCAGATAGAAAGTAGAATGTTATCTTGACCTTCAATATCTTGAGACATGATCTGTGTCCTAATGTCTAATAGATTTTAAAGAATGTTCTATTGCTCTCTTTTTTAAAAAAATTATTTAATCTTTTTCTTTACATTACAGATTTTATCCCTCTCCTGGTCCACCCTCTGACTCTTCCACATCCCATACCTCCTCACCATCTCACCACGAGGATGCTCCCATTCCCCCTACTCTCCAGCCCACCAGACCTCCGTACTCCCTGGGGCCTCCAGTCTCTTGAGGGTTAGGTGCTTCTTTTCTGACAGTCCAGACCCAGAAGTCCTCTGCTGTATATGTATTGGGGGTCCTCATATCAGCTGGTGTGAGCTGCCTGGTTGGTAACCTAGTGTCTGAGAGATCTCAAGGGTCCAGGTTAGTTGAGATTGCTGGTCCTTCTACAGCTTCTATTGGTTTCTTATAAGAATATATACTCTGTGATATTTGTGTAGAATGTTCTGTAGATCTCTGTTGGGTCTATTTGGCTTATAATGTCATTTAATTCCAATGTGTCTATTTAGCTTTTGCCTTGATGACCCCTTGATCAGAGCAGGAATTTAAAATCACTCACAATCACTGTGTGGGTGTAAATGTATGGCTTTAGTTCTAGTATATGTCTCCTATCAAGTTGTGTGTGTGACTGTGTTTAGTGCATAACTATTTAGAATTATAATACCATCTTGGTAGATTTACCCATTAACAGGTATGAAATATCCTTCCCTATCTTTTTTGAATATTTTAGTTTTGAAGTTTATTTTGTCAAATATTAGGATAACTACACTTGTTGTTTTCTTACTTTCATTTGCTTTATTCTAACCTTTTCCTATCCTTTTTTTAATCTTTTCCTATCCTTTTACCCCAAAGTTAATATATATTGTGGATGATGTGTTTCTTATATGCAGTAAAATATGGAAGCTGTTTTTATTAATATTGAATTATTATCGACAGATGAGTATTAATTATAAAAATGTTCTTCATATTTTATGCTCTTTTCTTCTACCTCTTTTGATCAACTCTTCTGGAATTTTTTTTTCTCTGTGACTTCTTGATGCTTTTGTCTTCAGATTGAAGTATCACTTGCAGTATGTCGTGTACAGTTTTAAAAACTTTAATGTTTTTATCATGGACCTGTTTTATTTCTCCATCAATTGTAGCAGTTCTTCTGAGTATAACAATCTAGATTAAAAGATGTGGTCTTTTCAAACTTGGAATGTATCATTCCAGACCTTTCTGGATTCAAAAATGTTGTCCAAGAATCAGATACTTATCTAGTGGATCTTTTAATAAGTGACTTGATATGTTCTCTCGCATCTTTCAGTACCTTTTCTTTATTCTGTGTTTTTGATGTTCTAGCTGCAATGTGTCTGATCCTGAACTCTTGGTGTTCCCTAGGCCTCTTTTATACTAGTTTCTAGGTTTGCAAAATTTTCTTGTAAAATGTTCTTGAAATCCTCTTAGTGTTTTTGCCATAATATTATTTTCATTCTTCTATGGCCACAATTTGAAGGTTGCTTTTTTTCCTAGTATCAAAAAGGCATTTCCACATTCTGTTCTTCTACTTTCCCATCCATTCCTGACTCTCTGTTTTTAAAATGACTGAGTTGGTTGGTGAGCCCTTTCAGTGAGAATTTAATTTGGCTTATTTAGTTTTTCATTTCCTGTATTATTTCAGGCTTTTTCCAAAAAATTCTGTGCTGAAATAAATTCTATTTTCACATCTTGGATTAATGTATCTATTTCATTCAGCTCTCTGTTTTTGTTCTATTAGATTAAGTATATCCATATCCTTTTAAATTTGGCTGAATGTAGTTATAATCATTCATTTGAATTCTCTATCTGGACCTTGCTGATCGTTTTCATTGTGATTCCCTACTTTGTGATTTGTCATTTGGATAGCAGAAACGTTCTCTTGGGTTTTCATGCTACTTTTGTTTCTGTGCTTGACTTGAACATCAGAAGCAGTTTGCTAGTTGTATTTTTCTTTTTGCTCAAACCATCTTTGTTTGGATGTTCATGAACAGATTAAGTTGAAAGACAGTCGAAATATATTTTTTTTTCATTTGTGGAACTGGTATTGAGGGCTGCCCTTATATCTCTACCACAAAATAGAAACAGAAGGAACACTACCCAATTCCTTCTACGAAGCCACAATTACGCTGATACCAAAGCCACACAAAGATCCAACAAAGAAAGAGAACTTCAGACCAATTTCCCTTATGAACATCGATGCAAAAATACTCAATAAAATTCTTGCCAACCGAATCCAAGAATACATCAAAACGATCATCCACCATGATCAAGTAGGCTTTATCCCGGGAATGCAGGGTTGGTTCAATATACGGAAATCCATCAATACAATCCACTACATAAACAAACTCAAAGAACAAAACCACATGGTCATTTCATTGGATGCTGAAAAAGCATTTGACAAAATTCAGCATCCTTTCATGCTTAAAGTCTTGGAGAGAACAGGAATTCAAGGCCCATACCTAAACATAGTAAAAGCAATATACAGCAAACCGGTAGCCAGCATCAAACTAAACGGAGAGAAACTTGAAGCAATCCCACTGAAATCAGGGACCAGACAAGGCTGCCCCCTTTCTCCTTATCTTTTCAATATTGTACTTGAGGTACTAGCTCGGGCAATTCGACAACATAAGGAGATCAAAGGGATACAAATTGGAAAGGAGGAAGTCAAACTATCATTATTTGCAGACGACATGATCGTCTACCTAAGTGACCCAAAGAACTCCACTAGAGAGCTCCTACAGCTGATAAACAACTTCAGCAAAGTGGCAGGTTATAAAATCAACTCAAGCAAATCAGTGGCCTTCCTATACTCAAAGGATAAGCAGGCTGAGAAAGAAATTAGGGAAATGACCCCCTTCACAATAGCCACAAACAGTATAAAGTATCTTGGGGTGACTCTTACCAAACATGCGAAAGATCTGTATGACAAGAACTTCAAGACTCTGAAGAAGGAAATGGAAGAAGACCTCAAAAAATGGGAAAACCTCCCATGCTCATGGATCGGTAGAATCAATATAGTTAAAATGGCCATTTTGCCTAAAGCACTATACAGATTCAATGCAATACCCATCAAAATCCCAACTCAATTCTTCACAGAGTTAGAAAGAGCAATTATCAAATTCATCTGGAACAACAAAAAACCCAGGATAGCTAAAACTATTCTCAGCAACAAAAGAAAATCTGGGGGAATCAGTATCCCTGACCTCAAGCAATACTACAGAGCAATAGTGTTAAAAACTGCATGGTATTGGTACAGTGACAGGCAGGAGGATCAATGGAACAGGATTGAAGATCCAGAAATGAACCCACACACCTATGGCCACTTGATCCTCGACAAAGAGGCTGAAAACATCCAATGGAAAAAAGATAGCCTTTTCAACAAATGGTGCTGGTTCAACTGGAGGTCAGCATGCAGAAGAATGCGAATTGATCCATCCTTGTCTCCTTGTACTAAGCTCAAATCCAAATGGATCAAGGACCTCCACATAAAGCCAGACACTCTGAAGCTAATAGAAAAGAAACTGGGGAAGACCCTTGAGGACATCGGTACAGGGAGAAAGTTTCTGAACAGAACACCAATAGCGTATGCTCTAAGAGCAAGAATTGACAAATGGGACCTCATAAGGTTACAGAGTTTCTGTAAGGCAAAGGACACCATCAAGAGGACAGATCGGCAACCAACAAATTGGGAAAAGATCTTCACCAATCCTACATCAGATAGAGGGCTAATATCCAATATATATAAAGAACTCAAGAAGTTAGACTCCAGAAAACCGAACAACCCTATTAAAAAATGGGGTACAGAGTTAAACAA
This sequence comes from Apodemus sylvaticus, assembly GCF_947179515.1. Classification (NCBI taxonomy): domain Eukaryota; kingdom Metazoa; phylum Chordata; class Mammalia; order Rodentia; family Muridae; genus Apodemus; species Apodemus sylvaticus. The sequence continues at coordinate 33,833,610 of NC_067475.1, forward strand.
AGAATTCTCACCTGAAGAACTTCGGATGGCGGAGAAGCATCTTAAAAAATGCTCAACTTCATTAGTCATTAGGGAAATGCAAATCAAAACAACACTAAGATTTCATCTTACACCAGTCAGAATGGCTAAGATTAAAAATTCAGGAGACAGCAGGTGTTGGAGAGGGTGCGGAGAAAGAGGAACACTCCTCCACTGCTGGTGGGGTTGCAAATTGGTACAACCACTCTGGAAAGCAGTCTGGCGGTTCCTCCGAAAACTGGGCACCTCACTTCCAGAAGATCCTGCTATACCACTCCTGGGCATATACCCAGAGGATTCCCCACCATGTAATAAGGATACACGCTCTACTATGTTCATAGCAGCCCTATTTATAATTGCCAGATGCTGGAAAGAACCCAGGTATCCCTCAACAGAAGAGTGGATACAAAAAATGTGGTATATCTACACAATGGAGTACTATTCATCCATTAGAAACAATGAATTCATGAAATTCTTAGGCAAATGGATGGAGCTAGAGAACATCATACTAAGTGAGGTAACCCAGACTCAAAAGGTGAATCATGGTATGCACTCACTAATAAGTGGTTATTAACCTAGAAAACTGGAATACCCAAAACATAATCCACACATCAAATGAGATACAAGAAGAAAGCAGGAGTGGTCCCTGGTTCTGGAAAGACTCAGTGAAACAGTATTTGGCAAAACCAGAACGGGGAACTGGGAAGGGGTGGGAGGGAGGACAGGGGAAGAGAAGGGGGCTTACGGGACTTTCGGGGAGTGGGGGGGGGCTAGAAAAGGGGAAATCATTTGAAATGTAAATAAATTATATCGAATAAAAAAAAAAGAATGAAAAAAAATATATCAAATATAAAAAACCACAACCAAAAAAAAATATTTGAGGAAGTCACTACAACTTATTAATACTGAAAATCTAGACAATCTGATTGCACATACGCTGAAGTTGTTTATCAGCTGTAGGAGTTCTCTAGTGGAGTTTATTGGGTCACTTAGGTAGACTATCATGTCATCTGCAAATAATGATAGTTTGACTTCTTCCTTTCCAATTTGTATCCCTTTGACCTCCTTATGTTGTTGAATTGCCCGAGCTAGTACCTCAAGTACAATATTGAAAAGATAAGGAGAGAGGGGGCAGCCCTGTCTAGTCCCTGATTTTAGTGGGATTGCTTCAAGTTTCTCTCCATTTAGTTTGATGCTGGCTACCGGTTTGCTGTATATTGCTTTTACTATGTTTAGGTATGGGCCTTGAATTCCCGTTCTTTCCAGGACTTTAAGCATGAAAGGATGCTGAATTTTGTCAAATGCTTTTTCAGCATCACTGGAGAAATATTTTAGAGTCCTACGTTTTAAAAGAAAGAAAGGCAGAAACAAACAATGGCTATCCAGAGACCTGAAATAAGCACATCAATAAAATTAAAATATGACTCAGAACCTAGACAAGAAACTTATGAAAATTAATGGAGTAGTTGAGTAACTTGGAGGAATAATTCAAAGCATGGAGAAAAATAGTAAGGAACTGAGAATAAAAACAAAGCAAACAAAAACTGTGAAAGGAAAAAAATCAATTAACCAAATAAAAAACACAGTAGGATGATGCATCAACAAGACATGATTAAGCAAAGAATAAATGCTAAGGAGGAAGGACCATATCAAAAATATAAGGTATTTTGAGATATATAGGGAAAAATAAGCATAAATTGCCCAAACTTCCAATAACTCTGGGTTACATTGAAGAGAACATGCTTAAAACCTATGGGCTCAATAAGGAATTGAAATTAAGCCTAAAGAGTGTATTCAATTAGTCAGAGACAAATTTTTCTCAAATCTCTATAAACAAATGGACATTTAGACACCAGTGGGATTTAGAACCCCCAAGTTTTATGTTTATTGTTTTATGTTAATGTGAAACAAGTTAAAGTCACCTAAGAGGAGGGAACTGATGTGGAGAAAGAGGAACACTCCTCCACTGCTGGTGGGGTTGCAAATTGGTACAACCACTCTGGAAATCAGTCTGGCGGTTCCTCAGAAAACTGGGCACCTCACTTCCAGAAGATCCTGCTATACCACTCCTGGGCATATACCCAGAAGACTCCCCACCATGTAATAAGGATACATGTTCTACTATGTTCATAGCAGCCCTATTTATAATTGCCAGAAGCTGGAAAGAACCCAGGTATCCCTCAACAGAAGAATGGATGCAAAAAATGTGGTATATATACACAATGGAGTACTATTCAGCCATTAGAAACAATGAATTCATGAAATTCTTAGGCAAATGGATGGAGCTGGAGACCATCATCCTAAGTGAGGTAACCCAGTCTCAAAAGATCAATCATGGTATGCACTCACTGATAAGTGGATATTAGCCTAGAAAACTGGAATACCCAAAACATAATCCACACATCAAATGAGGTACAAGACGAACGAGGAGTGGCCCCTTGTTCTGGAAAGACTCAGTGAAGCAGTATAGGGCAAAACCAGAACAGGGAAGTGGGAAGGGTTGGGTGGAAAAACAGGGGGAGGGAAGGGGGCTGATGGGACTTTCAGGGAGTGGGGGTCTAGAAAAGGGGAAATCATTGAAATATAAATAAAAATATATCGAATTAAAAAAAAAAAGAAAAAAAATGCCTCCATGAGATGGGCTGTCCACAGCCTGCAGGGCATTTTCTTAATTGGTGATTGCTGGGGTGGAACCCAGCCCATTGGAAATGGTTTCAACTCTGGTCTGGAGGTCCTGGTTCTATAAGAAAGCAGGCTGAAGAAGCCATGGAGAACAAGGCACTCAGGCCATGTTTTCATGGCTTTTGTGTCAGTCCTGGCCTTCAGGTTCCTGCCCTGTTTGAGTTCCTGTCCTGACTTCCTTCAGTCATGAAGAGCAATATGGATGTGTGAAGCAAATAAGTCCTTTACTCTTCAACTTGCTTTTGGGTCACATATTTATTTTTGTTGCAGATATAAAAACCCTAATAACACCTCAAGAAACCTAGAGGAGAATTCTCCACACAACACATAATAATCAAGATGTCCAAATTAAGAAAAGAAACTATTTTAAAAGCTATGAGGAGGAAACGCCAACTGATATCCAAAGACATAAACATCAGAATATTGTCAGTTTTGTCTTTAGCAACCCTAAAAGCCAAGTAGCCTGGAATGATATAATTCAAGCTCAAATTAAATAACTAACTGTCCACCAACACCACTGCACTCAGCAAAGTAATACCTTGTTTATAATACATTTTAAATTTATAATATAATTATATCATTGCCCCCTCCTTTTTCTCTATTCAACCTTTTCTACGCACCCCTTGCTATTTAAACTTCATGTCTCTTTTTCCAACGGTTATAATTTATATATTTTAAAATTATCAGTGCATATATACAAATTTACATTCCTAAATAGAAAACTAAATCTTGCTAAGTGCAATTAATGTTACCTATATGCATAGGATCCCAAGGCTAGCCACTTGGTATTTGGTAACCCATTCCAGGGAGGATCTTGCCCAGGGAAGACCATTTCTGTTGCCTTAGTGCCCCCATATTGCCCATAGTTCTTTGTTTAGAGTTGAGTCCCAACCTCACCTCTCTTCCTTCCATGTTAGCATGTTCATCAGTCTCATCATCGCTCAGGTCTTCTTTGTTCAGTCATTTGGATGAGACTCAGTGGATGTAGCCTCTCTGACATTTCTAGGAGACAATCTTACACCAAGCTGTCTATTCCTCTGGTTACTGGTTACAGTCCTTTGGTTCCCTCTTCAGAAACGATCACCAAGCCTTGTTGTATTCAGGTATTATGTTGTAGATGTTTCAATTGGGACAGGGCACTATACTGTCACTTATTCTCTATATTTTGATAAGTTGGGATCATTTTGGTAATGTTCTCTGCTGGGATTTAAGATATAGAGACGAAGGAAGGGAACTGAGTAGAAACAGGGAGGGGAAGCAGAGCAGAGTAGGGGGTAGGTGTAAGGAGGGCAGGGGAGAGAGGACAGAAAGTGATAGTAAGGAACTCTAGGCAGCATCTCTAGGATGTGCCAGAGACCTGGGAAGGAGGGAGGCCTCAGGGTTTTAATGGGGATGACTCTAGATGACACTCTTCCTGTATGACCACTTCCTATAGACAGGCAGGACTCCCAGTGGAAGAATAAGAACAGTAACAAAGCTACAAAACTTTCAAAGTATCCCCAGCCTACAAGATATGCAGGGACAAAAACAGAGCAAAGACTGAAGGAATGGGGAACCAATGACTAGCTCAAATTGAGACCCATCCCATGGGCAAGAACATTATTAATGATACTCTGTTATGCATGATCCTAGCCTGATTGGCCTCAACCCAGCAGCCAGTGGAAGAGATGCAGAAACACAGCCAAACAGATGAAGCTTGGGAAGTCTTGTGGAAGAGTTGGAAGGATTGAGGGACCGGAAGAGGACAAAGACTCCACAGGAAAACCAACAGAGTTAACTAACCTCTAGGTAGTTGGGAGCTACCAGAGACTGAAATACCAACCAACCATAGTTGGACTGGCTTGACCTAGGCTCCTTGCACATGTAGCAGATGAGCAGCTTGGTCTTCATGTGGGTCTTCCAACAACTAGAGAAGCGGCTATCTCTGTCTCTGTTGCCTGCCTGTGAATCCTGTTTCTCTAACTGGGCTACCTTGTCTCGCCTCAGTGGGAGAGGATGTGCCTGGTCCTGCACTGGCTTGATGTGCAAGGGCTAGAGATACCAGAGTTGGGGGGGGGATGCTCCTCCTTCTCATAGGAGAATGGGAGGCGGTAATAGAATCTGTGTAAGAGGTACTGGGAGGAGGCATGATCTGATAGTGTGATGTAAAGTTAATAAATAAATGGATTCTCAGTGGTATTTATCAAACTTTTAAAGATGATCTATAGAACCTGCTAAGACTATTAAAAGAAAGTTGAGGAATTTTTTTTAATTGATAGGAACATAAGAACATTTCAATACAAGTAATTAAGCTAACTAAGGTGACACTTGACAACCAAGTCAGCTTTCAGAATATTTAATGGAATACTATACACACACACACACAAAAGATACTCTCAAAGGAAAGCATATATTTCATGACATTAATAGATGAATTAAAGAAACCCAAGAAGGGATCTAGTAAGTGTAACCTAGCAACTTCTTAATATTAACATAGGAAGAAGGAAGAATGATCCAAGCAGAATAATCATAAAAAGCATAGGAACTAGAAAATCCATCTAAAAAAGAACTGAATGAAGAAAGCCTAAACTTGATATTTAAAAGAAACAGACTAATTGGATTTAGAAACATGATACTACTACTTGTTGTGTCTAACACACACACATTATTGAGAAAGGCATTCCAAACTGGAGTCAAGATTTACAAATAAATCCAAGCAATAAGAAACTGTAAACAAGCTGGTGTAGTAACTTTCATAGTGAAAAATGGATCTCAAACTATAACTATAGAAGAGAAAAATTTTGCCCAAAAAGCAGACTCTGTTTTTGCTGCCTGTAAGTAACACACCTCAAAATCATGAACAGAAATGTATTTAAGGTGAAAGGATAAACCGAGGTTTTCATAAATTATTGGAACCAGCAAAGATAATAAAAAAAACATCCTTGTATTAAAAAAGGTGCCATCCTTGTATTATCAAACAAAATAGTCTGAAAACTAAAATGAGCCCAAAACAATGAAGAAGTCCATTTTATGCTGACTGAGGGAACAATTCACAAAGAGCACATTACAATTCAAAATATAGACATACTAAATAGAGTTGTTTTCAATTTCATAAGCAAATACTACTAGATATAAAGCCATACATTACCTCTAACAAAGTAATGAGTGATATTAATGCTCACTCTGACAAACAAGTCACCCAGACAAGAAAGTAAAAAAAAATATTGGAATTAAATTACACCATACATCACATGACTTAAGAGAGATCTCCAGAACATTTCATCTTAACATGACAGGATAGAGACTCTTCTTAGCACTCCATGTAACTTCCACCAAAATACACCACATATGAGAACCCAAAGAAATACAAGGAAATTGAAATACCTTCTTGCATTCTATCTGACCATAATAGGATAAAGGCCAAAATCAACATTAAGAGCTATGACAAAGATGATGAGGAAACTGGTAGAAAGTGGAGAACACACCCCCAAAATGAAGGACATCAAAAAGTTCCTAGAACTTAATGAAAACACAGCATATCAAAATTAGTAAGATAAAGTGGAAGTAGTCCTGACATCAAACTCATAGCTCTATGTTCCTGCGTTACAAAATTGAGAGCTATCAAGTAAATAATGTAATGATATACTTCAAGGCAGTAGAAGCAAACCAACCCAAGAAACAGTGGATGGAAAGAAATGACCATGAGAAAAACTTGGGCTGGAGAGACATCTCAGTTGAAAAGAGCATTTGTTGTTCTTGTAGAAATAGCAAATTCATTTCCCAACACCTGTATCTTAGCTTACTATCATCCATAACTTCATTTCTAGAGGACCTAATGTCCTCTTCATACTTCTAAAAGCACTGTTCAAACATGTTGCATATAAATACATATGCATAAAATAAAACACATGCATTTAAGTTTTAAAAGATAGAATAGCAATCATTGAAAAACAAATAAGAAAGAATAAAAATAATTAATGGAAATAAAAATTGATTCTCTGAAAACACTGACAAGATTTATAAACCCTTAGTCAGATTAACAAAAACAGGGGTATAAAATATTAGACATTTGCCATTAGACATTGGAGATGAGGCATGACTGAAAAGCTCAGTTTTACCCACTTAGCACATACTTGAGTAATCTTAGAAGAAGAAACTTCAGTCGACGACTTTCCTCTGTCTGCCTAGTCTGTGTGCATATCTGTGAGGCAATTTCTTGATTAATGTTTGATGTCAAAGAGCCCAGGGTTGGGAGTCCTCAGTTGTTTAAGAAAGCAAGCTGAGCTGACTAATCATTGTCTATTCATGGTTCCAGTTTCCTCTTCTACCCTGTCTTCCCTCAGTGAAGTATTGTGATCTGAATGTGTAAGACAAGTAAACCCTTCCTTTCCAAAGTAACTTTGGTCAGTGTTTTGTCACAGCAATGGAAAGCAAACCAAAAGAGTTGATACAAGAATGCTGTCTTGCTGTAATGGAGCTATTTGGTTTTATGCCTTTGAATGTTTTGTGGTAGGAAGATAGAGTTATTGCTGTGAAAATATATGACAAAAACTGACAGATTGTGTGTAGTCACCATCAAAACTCCAAAGATGTCCAGGACAAAACAGATAAAAACAATGATAAATTTCATACAGGAATAGACAATACCTGAATAATCAAATCAACCCTGACAAGAGAGAAACTGTCAAAGATATCACAATACTTGACCTCAAATTATACTACAAAGTCATAATGACAAGTATAGTACGGCAATGGCAAAAGAACCAATTGGATCTGCAGAACAACCAAACAGAACTGAGGACCAAGAAAGAAACTGACACAATTACAGCCTCATAGATTTGTCAAAAATGTAACAAATGTCCATGGGAAAGAAGACAGTCAGTTCAATGACAGGTATTGGAAAACTTATGTTTGCATTTAAAAGAATAAAATTAGGTCTGTGACATCCTGCAGAAAAATCATTTCAGACTGTATCAAAGATCATAGTTTAAGACTCTTGAATGCAGAAAATATGATAGGAAAACATATCAAGATATACTCACATATATGGCCTTTCAGAAAATTTTGCTTCAACATTACAGGGAAGAACCCCAGAGGACTGACAGACGAGATTATATGACATGAAAGTGCTACTTCACAGCTATGGAAACTCTTAGCAGAGTGAAAGGACAGCCTACAGCACAAGAGAAAGCCCATACCAGGTATACTTCATAGAGAGGCTAATAGCTATAATGTGTGCAGAATTGCAATAGTCAAACATCAGGAAAAGGAAAATTCCCAGTGACCAAACAGAATAATGACATGTTATCATGTTCTTCAGTTCACACAGGAAGAAACACAACCTCCCATAAATACTTTTAAACAATTTGATATCCTTAGACATCAGGCATGCAAATTTAAACTGTTCTGAGACCCCATCTCAGCTCACTGAGAATGGCTGTCATCAAGAACACAAATGACAACAATGTTTTAGAATGTGGTACAAGAGGAAGCCTGGAATGCGGCTGGTGGGTGTTTAAGCTGCAATAGCCACGATGGAAGTTATTGTGGAGATTTCTCACAACAGTAAAAACAGAGCTACTATACAATCCTCCTATACTGATTCTGGGCATATTTATATCCAAAAGACTAAGTCAACATGCCAAAGAGATACTCACACATCAATGTTTATTGCTGCATTATTCACAGTAACTAGGAAATGGAACCAAACCATATGTCCATCAAGAAGTGAATGGATGCAAAAAATATGGTATATATTCATGGTAGAATTTTGTTCTGCCATAAAAGAAAAAATAAAATATGGAGGAAGAAGAATGGATCTGGAAATTATCATAACAAGTTAAGTGACCCAGACTCAGAAAGAAATACTTTGTGATCTCTCTTATAAACAGACTCAGTGTTTTAATTTTATATGTGTTATATTTATGTGTGTGGGGTATAACTCATAAAATTGGAAAGGAAGTAATGAGAGGAGAAAAATAGGGCCTAGTGCAAAGAAGTGGGGAAGGATAATAGAATACACGTGAGACAAACACATAAAGGGTCCACTGGGGAGAGAGAGTTGTGTTCAAGAAATGGGGGGAAGGAACTGAGGGAAAAGAAGAAGGACATTGATGCAAAACAAACAAATGGAAAACAAAATTATGGATGTAAATGTGACATGACTAAATACATTGTATACAAGTTAAAATAAGTTAGTAACATAAGTTAATAATAAAATAAATTAAGTTAATAAGAACATGCTAGATATTAATTTAACTACATAACATAACAACATTAAGTACAGATACATCAATTAGCAGACAGCTTGTTAGAATAAAAGAAAAACAAAAGCAACACCTGGTTTGGTGTGCCACACTTGTAATCTGAGCATTCCAGTGATTGAGGCAGGAAGATTATGAATGTGGATGTAAGCAGCATTGCAAGACCTCACCTAGAGAAACAAACAAAAATGAAATGCCCAAACCAAAAAAAAAAAAAAAAACCACAGCTATAGAAATCTAACTCAGGTATAAAGATTTCACCATTTTTAAAAAAAATATAGCACATTAATAATAGTTCAACCTGAAATTTCAAATACAGAGATCATCACAGAAAGCCACAAGTGGCTAAAACACAGAGGAAAATTGAAGGTGAGATGCCAACCCCAACAGATATAGCTACAGTGCAATGCCTATCCCTAAGGCTCAGAAACAAAGAAGGTCTAAACAAAACTTAAAAACACCACCACCAACTTCTCTCTGCAACAGACAGAGACCACTACAGAAAACTACAATCAACCAATGGGCTGAGTTGTGGAGACCAGCCCCCCTGGATGCGTCTGTAAAATACTCCCATACCTAAGGACCATCTAAACTTGCAGAAGAAAGAGTATCATGGAGTTCTCTGTGAGATTCTGTCTCTTAGTTATATCAGAAGCTATACTTTCAAAGTCTCACTAACATGACCACCCAAATATGAACAGAACAAGGAGGATAACAACAAACATGCCAAACTGATCAGAGAAAGCCCAACAAAGCCTCGGACCTACACTAATAACTCCAGGCAACGGGAGAAAGCTGAGGGCAGGAAAGAGATGGCCTTTCAATGAGGAAGAGCACTATACTTGTTTATAAGTGCCAAACTGTCAGTCCTGAAAACATACATGCATGTGACATTATCTGACTAAACAGGTTATAGTTAGAAATATATATGTCTTCAAATACATATATGCATACAAAATTTATTGATGACAAAAGAGATTATGAATTAAAATAATAGGAGGTGTGTAACAGAGAACTTGGAGGGAGGAAAGGGAAGAGAGAAATGGTGAAATTAAAATACAAATCGGCAACCAACAATTTGGGAAAAGATCTTCACCAACCCTACAACACATAGAGGGCTAATATCCAATATATACAAAGAGCTCAAGAAGTTAGACCCCAGAAAGCCAAATAACCCTATTAAAAATGGGGTACAGAGTTAAACAAAGAATTTTCACCTGAAGAACTTTGGATGGCGGAGAAACATGTTAAAAAATACTCAACTTCATTAGTCATTAGGGAAATGCAAATCAAAACAACCCTAAGATTTCATCTTACACCAGTCAGAATGGCTAAGATTAAAAATTCAGAAGACAGCAGGTGTTGGAGAGGGTGTGGAGAAAGAGGAACACTCCTCCACTGCTGGTGGGGTTGCAAATTGGTACAACCACTCGGGAAATCAGTCTGGCGGATCCTCAGAAAACTGGGCACCTCACTTCCGAAAGATCCTGCTATACCACTCCTGGGCGTATACCCAGAGGATTCCCCAGCATGTAATAAGGATATATGCTCCACTATGCTCATAGCAGCCCTATTTATAATAGCCAGAAGCTGGAAAGAACCCAGCTATCCCTCCCTCAACAGAAGAATGGATGCAAAAAATGTGGTATATATACACAATGGAGTACTATTCATCCATTAGAAACAATGAATTCATGAAATTCTTAGGCAAATGGATGGAGCTGGAGAACATCATACTAAGTGAGGTAACCCAGTCTCAAAAGATCAATCATGGTATGCACTCACTAATAAGTGGATATTAGCCTGGAAAACTGGAATACCCAAAACATAATCCACACATCAAATGAGGTACAAGAAAAACGGAGGAGCGGCCTCTGGTTCTGGGAAGACTCAGTGTAGCAGTATAAGGCAAAACCAGAACAGGGAAGTGGGAAGGGGTGGGTGGGAGAACAGGGGGAGGGAAGGGGGCTTATGTGACTTTCGGGGAGTGGGAGACCCAAAAAGGGGAAATCATTTGAAATGTAAATAAAAAATATATCGAATAAAAAATACAATATCAAAAACAAAAAGTTTTTTTAATGAAAAAATGGCAATCAAACATGGAAGGGATATTCTCACAAGGTTTTACCACTATAAGTGTTAGAGGCAATTACTGGTGCCTGGGAGAGTTAGGCTTCCTCAAAAAGAGTCCTTTAAAGTTTAGCGTATCCCAAGAGGTCAATCATAAACACACATGATCACAGAATAATCTCAGCAGGCAAGTTTTGTTTGTAATTACATATTTGTGTTTGTACACGTGTGCCCACACGTGCATTTGTTTGTGTGTGTGTGTGTGTGTGTGTAAACAACTATAATGGAAGAATAAGAGACCATGCATTTGAGAGGGAATATGAGGGGTATTAGAGATGGAGAATGGAGAGGGTGGAAGATGATGTAAGTACAGTACCCTATATGAAATTCTCAAAACAAAATAAAAAATAGAAACCAAAAAAGTTGAGAGTTATATCCTTTAAGATGCAACAGACTTTAGAAAAGAGAAAACTAGGATAAAGATGGACATTTGGAACTAAACTATGTATTCTATCTCCAAGAGATAGAATATTCTATTTCCAAACCTGTTTACACATAAAAAAATAAACATTCTTCAACATACAAGACAGAAGTTTGCAAAAATCTTCCTGAAGAAAGAGATTCAGGCATTGCTACAATTGGGGACTTACATACTCTTATGGTAAAATCTAGACCCTCTCGATAAAAAAAGCAGGAAGAATACATACCATGTTATAGATATTAAGTAAACTGAATTTACTTAATTGTTACTAGCTGAACACTCCACAGAAAGGAAGCAGATGATACATTGGTTTTTGAGCACATATGGCCATACATGAAGGAAGATCGTATTATTAACTAACAAGACCACCTTTACAAAGTGAAGAATAGAAACCATTCAGCATCCACTTAAAATAACAGAGTTGAATAGAAGTCAATAGAAGGTAGTCAGAAAATGACTATCTACACAGAAATTATGATACATATTTCTAAACTGCATATTGGTTATATATATGTAACCAAGTTTCATTATCTGATATATATATATATATATATATATATATATATACACACTATACTATACAAACCAGTGGTATACTGCATCATGCAGTGATGCTTTTGCTGTAATATATCTTAGTTGTGTGGGACAGTATCTGTGATTACAGTATAGAGGCGGGACCTAGTGAAAAGTGCATGTTAACTAGTGCTGCTGATCAAAGCACAGTAGTACAGCTGTCTTTTTATGTCTCTCTTGCCTTCTTCTTCTCTGAATACCATAGGGTAGCACAATAAAAAGTTCTTGTTTGATGTTACACCAAGGTTTGATGTTTTATTCTCCAGAGCTGTATGTCAAAAGAAACCTTTCTTCATTGTTTGACAAATTCTGAGATATTTAAATAACTAAAATTTCCAGCTCTCCACAGTTTTAGAAAACATAAGCAGATGGAATACTTCCCAATTTGTTTTATGAGACAAAGATCTTCTAAGATCCAAACCATCTATGCCCCAGACACAGAACTAACAGGCTAATGTCTTTCATGGGCACTGTCTTTTACTGCTGTGAACAGACACCATGACCAATGCAAGTCTTAAAAAGTACAACTTTTAATTGTCCTGGCTTACAGATTCAGAGGTTCATTCCATTATCAAGGAGGGAACATGGCACCATATAGGCAGGCATGGTACAGACATAGCTGAGATTTCCACATCATCATCTGAAGGCTGCTAACAGAATACTGGCTTCCAGACAGCTAGGGTGAGGGTCTTTTTATTTTTCCATTCATACTTATTTGAAATTTCTTTTTTTTATTGATATATTTTTTATTTAAATTTCAAATGATTTCCCCTTTTCTGGGTCCCCACTCCCCGCAAGTCTCATAAGCCCTCTTCCCTCCCCCTGTTCTTCCATCTACCCCTTCCCACTTCCCTTTTCTGGAATTCCCCTATACTCTTGCACTGAGTCTTTCCAGAACCAGGGGCCACTCCTCCATTCTTTTTGGACATCATTTAATTTGTGGATTATGTCCTGGGTATTCAAAGTTTCTAGGCTAATATCCACTTATCAGTGAGTGCATACCATGATTGATCTTTTGAGACTGGGTTACCTCACTTAGAGTGTCTTAAAGTCCACACTCACAGTGACACACCTACTTTAACAAGGACACACCTATTCCAACAGGGCCACACCTTCTAATAGTGCCATTCCCTGAGCTAAGCATATACAAACTATCACAGGCACAGATACAAAATTCTTATGACCAAGTGGGGTTCATGTATTCATAAATCATTTACTTTAATTTACATTATTCACAAAATTAAATAATAAACTACATGCTCATATAAATATTTGATGAAGTTGTTTATAAAAATGATTTTTAAAACCCCATTGAAGATTCTGAAGAGAAATATTGTGTTGTCTTTACTGGTTTGGAAAGTGAGTGATAACTAATGGAAAAGCAAATGTGTATGAACAGCACACCTTAACTTAGAAGGTGTTTCACATGTAAGAGCATTTAAAGAATTCTGGAGCTATTGAGACATTTCCTGGAATTGACCGAAAGGACAGCAGGTGGATTTCTTTCAGGCATGGTAGCTTACAGGTAAGCAAGAGGAATGTTTCAGTTTGGATTTGGAGTGTCTTCCAAAAGTCTATGATAAGACTATGCCTCTAACACAGGAATGGCACGTACTGGGAGATCCTGGGGCCTTTCAGCCAAGGATCTGTTTTAAAAGTCATTCTGGTATAATTTTTAAAAATGCACAGCCAAGGATATCATGAAACTTTGATCCCATCGTTTTTCTCATTTGTGCATAATAAATGTTCTCCTATCATGTTGCGCTAACATACTAAAAGTCTAATAGCATGGGGAACGGGTATGCTTATTCATGGATGGGAACATATAAAAACTTGGGACTCAAAACAGTCCTTTTTCTCTTTGTAAGTTAATTAACTCAGTATTTTGTTATAGTGATGGTAAATTAACACAGGAAGTAAATATAAGCATAGGTTATATTTAGAATAATGCTTTTAGAATAGATGAAGTTAAGTACTATGAAAATGTTTATGTATATATGTAATATGCATGCGCGCACGCGCACACACACACACACACACACACACAAGCACACACACATTGGCAGTCCATGGTTTGTTTGATAGCCCTGTGGGTTGGAGGGGTCCTATGGCAATAGGTATGCTATGGCTGGAGTATGTGCCTAAGCAAGAATGTTCACTTTATCAACTGAGAAGAAGCTATAGCTATACGAAGAAGCTGTAGCTATTACACTCATCAGCAAGCCTCCACAATTTAAGAGCTTGAAATAAACGTGGGTGTGCTCTACGTCTCACTACTCTTGGATTCCAGTAGATCTTTCCAGCACTGACCAGCACTCAAGAAAAAGACTTTTCCAACATTCTGAGTTTTCTGTCTCAAGCCCAGCACAGAAGCCAGAGAAAAACGAGATCATGTGACATAAAACAAGAGAAAATCCCACTGTAAGAGGTTGTAGGGGGTTGAGGTCCCTACTTTCAGTATCTATTGATATCATAATCGTTCCTACTGATTATGGCAATTCTTTTTTTAAAAGATTTATTCATTTAATTTATGTATATGAGTACACCATTACTCTCTTCAGACACACCAGAAGAAGGTATCAGATCTCATTACAGATGGTTGTGAGCCACCATGTGGTTGCTGGGAACTGAACTCAGGACCTCTGGAAGAGCAGTCAGTGCTCTTAACCACTGAGCTGTCTCTCCAGCCCGGTTATGGCAATTCTTAAAATCCAATTTGAAAACTTTCCATCCAGAGACTATATTGAACATTGAACGAACGTTACTTTAAAAAACAGCAAGGACCACGAATAAGCATCCTGGTAAAGCCTTCTAGAAACTGACTAAGCATGGGTGTCAACACCTTCCTATGGGATGACAGAGCAAAGTTCCGGAGGGGCTGGTTACCTCAGCCAAGTTTCTGAGCTTTTTTTTTTTTCTTTTCTTTTAATACTAAGCACATAAACCTAACCCCTGTTGGATTTCCTTTTCTTACATTTTTTTTTAAAGGGTAAAACAATAACAAAGGTGGAATGGATGGATTAGGTAAAAGTTGATGTTGAACATTTAGGGTATCTCAACAAACAGCAAATCAATTACAGAACTTTTTCTGCTCTTCGCTTACAGACCATCTGGGGCTGTCATGTAGCCTTGCCCTTTCTTTAAGACCTGTCGAGAAGACATTGTCGAGATTGTCAGAAACACATGCCTTACACCACTTCCACAGCATCTGCATGAGGAATGAAGCTTACACAACTCTGGGTAAAGTTACGCAGCGTGCAGGAAGTGCATCAGTCTGACTTGCCTTGGGATAACGTAAATGTTTACAGAGCACAGTCAACTGGGCAGAATTCACACCTCCATCCACCAAACACCTCATTTATATTTTTCTTGATATTTTTCCTTTTATATTACATTTGCAATGTCAGAATGTTTTCAGACATGCTAATGTTTGGGATTTTTCATATTTCCAAAAATTATGTGTGTATGCTCCCCCATGTTTCTCTTTCTTCTTCATAGATATTTAGAAATCTGAAATTATTTTAAAAATTCAGTTCTTTCACTACTACGTGTGGGGGCATAGAGTACTACTGAATCTGTAATAACTGCAAGCCGTAGAAATGGTAATTTGGGTCTGAGTAATTAAGGTGAATTATAGCTTACTTAAATCCATGTTATTATTTTATATGTTCAGACTTCCATTCCGTTGACTAGCTTTTCAAAGTGGGAGCTAATGCATGAACAGTATACCTCCCAATCTTATAAAACAAACAGCTACTCAGTCTCCTGGGTAAGTAAATATTCATGTGAGAATTAACTTTAAGGAAAGAACTTTAAAATGAAAGTGGCATGTGTGTAGGTCTGAGGGAAGCCTGCATAAACCTGTATGGCGTGGATGAAGTCCTAAGTGAATGTATGCTGTAGAAATGGACGCAGCTGTGTTGAGGACCCGGCACTTCAGACCCATGGCAATAGTAAAGACTTCCCATGGTGAGACTCAGAGAGATGGCGAAGCCTTCCTCCAGTCTATGTGAATGTTCCCAAGGTATACAGACACATCTACCACAGCTTCTTCTTCGGGGATGATTACAATATGAGACTTCTTCCCTACAGAGATGTACCAAGATTAGCTAAACCTAGCTCAACTGTTTATCATAAAATAACCTCCTTACTCCACTTTATACAATAAACTCGTCTCTGTTATTCATATGTGTAAAATAAATGGGCTGAAGTTCTGGGCTGAGGTTGATTCTATTAGAGCGAGTTCATCCCACCTGAAGGCCAGCTCTTCTGTACATGTCTGTATTGCTGAACCTCTTCTTTTTGAACTCCCTTGTTGCTCTAGATATGCTAACTCCTGGAGTCATACTAAGTAAAATGAGCATCTGAGTTCAGATAAAAACAATTAAGAAAACTAGGCCATGAATTTGAAAGCAAGGTGAGGGTATGTGGGAGGGTTTGGAGGAATGGAAAAGAGTGAGGAAATCATTTTTGTATAATCTCAATTAAAACACAGAAAGCCTATCAGAGCACTAGTTTCTGGTTTAAAAGTTATTTATTGTTCCAATAGGAACTCAAATGCTGGTCTTTCTCACAGTTATAGTCACTGAAATTATTTAATATTTGTAATTTTTATTTTTCTCTGTACACTAACATTGTTTCTTCATGGAAACTTTTAAAATTCTCAGTACTTTGTTCTTGCTGACATTGTATTTTAGAGATACTTTGCCTGACATAGTCAAGATCAGTAGTTTTCAACCTATGGATCACCACATTTTGGGGGTTGAAGAACCCTTTCACAGGGGTCACCTAAGATCATTAGAAAACACAGATACTTACACTATGATTTATAACAGTAGAAAAATTATAGTTATGAAGGAGCAATGGAAATAATTTTATGGTTGGGAGTCACCACAACATGGAGAACTGTACTAAAGGGTTGATGCATTAGGAAGGGTGAGAATCACTGTTCTAGACCCTCTGAGGTCATAAACGGAGGATAGAACCCTGTTGAAGATGGTAGACTTAGGCAATAAAACAATTTTACCTTGTTCACCTCTGCTATGTAAATTT
>NC_067475.1:34533227-34572080 GCF_947179515.1 Apodemus sylvaticus
AAAGGCACAAGGCAGAGAATCGGGTCAACCATGTTCAGGTCTGTGCACACTTTCTTAAAAGTGAACATTCAAAATGAAGGGCAGGCAAGAAGAAAACATAATGCCATGAAAAGGAAATTGTCAGAAATGTGTACGTACAAGGATAAACAGTAAGTCAGATTGTGGGCAGACATAAAAGGGTTAATAGGAAGGCCCCCAAAGGAAAGGCATCAGGGAACAAGATGAGAAAGGATATTCCCAGAGGTGTCAAGCTAGAAATGGAAACCCAGCCCCCAGCAAGACGCTCGGAGGGTGCATGACAAATGTTCACCATCAAGATAAATCATCTTTTCTAGATCTTCTGCAGGAGCAAATTTTCCAGAGATTTAGATTTGGTAAACACACCAAGCTGGATCACAGTGAGGAACTTATAGGGGATTTGAGATGTCAAACACACAGAAGCCAAGGTTTGCCTGTAATGTTGAAAATAACACCATGCGTGCCCTTTTGGTGTGGGGCTTATTTCGAATATGTGCAGTTCATAGAGGCCTTCCTGGGAAACCTAAGACAGCACATTAGGTTTTGTTTTTTCTTTTTTTTTTATCAGATATTTGTTTTATTTAAATTTCAAATGGTATCCCCTTTCCGTGTTATCCCTCTGAAAATCCCCTATGGTTTTGTTTTTTCTTTAGCTGTTAGATATAGTAATTCATACACACTTTTCACAGTTGAGTTCATTTTGGACTTAAGAACAGTGTGTTGGGTCTGTGCACATTCATACTGATTGTTCATGTGCTCACACATTTACAAATGGCTCTGTTTGTTATACAACTAAAAAGAGTGTCAGAATGGAAAAAAAAAAGATTTGAAAAGTTTTTTTTTTACTTTAAAAGTTAAGATTCTTTAAATACAAATTTTACCTGAAGGTGAATTATGTTGCTTTATTAACTTTCAGGCCCAGATAAACCATGAGCAAAGTTGACTAAAGTCGGGGTCTCCCATTTATGGGCATCTGACTTGTTCACTACATCTTTGGTTTAAATCTCTTTCCCCATGTTTGAGAGCAGTGCCCGCCTAGGGTGATGGTAGAAAGAGCTAAATAAAAAAAAAATCACATCCAGTATTGCATCCCACCTGACACAATGACAATGTTTAATAAAATGACACTGATAGTTCTGAAGTTGCCCGTGTCTTGTCAAGATTATTGTCACAGTTATTGTCAGCATTTCTATCAATTGGTTAAAATTTTACTAAGAAAGCATCATGCTATAACTGCTCACTCTACCTCAGAGTCTGTGAACTTGTGTTTACAACACCCTGAATATAGTGCCTGCCACAGCTGTTCCCTGCTTTGCCTGGGTAACTCCCATGCCTTCCCGAAGTGTTTATTTTGACTTACAGTCTACAGGGAGTCACTCCAATATGGTGGGGCAGTGTCTGATCAGGAGTATAAGGTGACTAGACACATTGTATCCATGGTCAGGAAATAGAGATTAGACAGGAAAGGGGATTGAACTACAAAAATCTCAAGGCTCTGCTCCCAGTGATCAACTTTCTCCAGAGAGGTGTCATCTCTTAAAGGTTGAACAACCTTCCCAAACAGTGCCACCATCTGGGGATGACATGTTCAAACACATGAGCCAATGGTGCCCTTCCACATTTGAACTACAACTACACTATCAATATAGTCCACTGTGCTTAAATAGTTATCTTATAGATCTTAATTTCCCCCACATGCAAACACATACATATGATTTTAGTCTCATGAAAATAAATAAATAAATAAATAACCCTCATTGGCCTTCATTTGTAACACAAATGCATAACCAAAGTATACTTGCATATGTTTAGTTCCTATTAAATGTACTTTTGATGATTAAAAGATCCTTAGCAAATAGCCAGTAAAGGGATTAGAAACCTGGGGTTGGAGAGATGTCTGAATGGTTAAGAGCATTTGTTTTTGCTTCCAGAAGACCTGGGTTCCATTCTCAGCACTGACCTGGTAGTCCACACCTCTGGTCCTTGGAGATCTGATGCCCTCTTGTCGATTGTTCTTCAGGCATATGATACACAGACATACAGGCAGACAAAACAACCATACACATAAAGTAAAAATAAGATTTCAAAAAGGTAAAGAAGTTTAGAAAATCTACATGCTGTGCTAAACCATAAACTGTCTACTAATCAGAGGCATCCCACAACTACTGATACCTTAAACCCACTCAAGAGTTAATGAGAGTTTCCTAAGGAAAGGAACTTGACAATAAGGAAATGAACTTGTCATCAGCTGAAGAAAACAATTTCAATTCTATGCCCTGAAGCAGCTTTTTGTGAACATCACCCTGCTTTGCTGATCTTGGCTGTTTCAGATGGTCCTCACTTAAAATTCACATCTCTGTGGAAAACTGGGAAAAGATGATCAGAGGTATATTGAGAATTTCAACTGAGAGACATGTGAGGGCCTCTGATGTGTTCTGTGCACAGATCAAAGACAATGAAACAGCCTGGTGTGCAATGGACAGGGATTGGAACACCCATCTGCCTCCTCCTGCCAAATTCACTAACAAAAGACTTTTATTCACAGCTGACTTGCTCACTCTTTAAGTCCGAGGTAGGCAGTGATTAATTACAAATGTGTGTATCTCTTTCCTTTACAACTGATATGAACTTCTGAATTTGAGATAAACCAAACGCACCAGATCATATCACAACTTCATGATTAATTTCGTTTTTGAAATAACACAGTTTCTCCCAGAGCAGAGGCACGAAACATCTATCAAACAGACAAGATGATTTGTATGTAACTTCTAAACTTCCACCCCACACTATCTAATTGTTTTTCCTTTTGGCAGAAGCTTCGGAACACCTGTTGAAGTTATTACTGTCCTGTCCTTTGGGGACTTCGGGTAGATCAACTCCTTCGCACACTGCATTTTTCTCAAACGTCATAGAATTACGGCTGCACAGCCAGAGGGTTTGACAGGTGGCTGGGTTGATTTCACCATCCTGCTTCCCCCAGCCCAAGAACAATGCACTAAGGTTCTTGTTGTCTTTCCATTCCTAGCCTTTTCCTTTATGCAAATATTGAGAGGACAGTCAGACCTTAACAAGTTTTCTGCGCAGAACAAGAACTTTGCATGGAATAAAAGGTGCATGGGGGCTTTTCATTTTCAAGGCTGATGAAAATGGCTGAGAATTGGTCCGACAATGTCAGTCATTCGATAATATAATAAGCCAGTAAATAAAAATCACAAGAAAATGATGAGTACTAAATCATTCACCGGATATTGTGATCATCTCATTTTGAAAGTGATGAAACTCTTAATGTGCAAATACGCGATCCAGTTTCCTTTCATGAAGGTAATGCTTAGAGTACCTTTGAGGCTGTGTATAAGAAGTGTTTTGGGGTGGGGAGATGATGAGGTCTAAGACTCTAGAGGAAACATGGATACATGGATGATGGATGGATGGATGGATGGATGGATGGATGGATGGATGGATGGATGGATGGGTGGGTGGGTGGATGGGCAGCTGGGCAGACAGTCAGACAGACAGACAAACAGATCAATAGATCTGCTTTTTCTCAAATTCATGACCTTGATCCTTTCTTCTTCAAAAAGACTGGAAATGGGAGAAACAAGGGAAAGTGAAGCCAAAAAGCAGACAAATCTACTACAGTGTAGTTTCAAGAGTTTTGTGTTATCTTCCCAGTTATAACAAGAAAAATTTTTGTGTATGACTTGATGATTTTTTTTAATTTTATTCCAATTCTTGCTTAATGGTATTATTTAATTCTCTTAGGATGAGTCGCACCTTTTTGTGTGTATATAAACCCCATGAAAACAGTGATGTTATTTCTTTAATTTTATTTATAACTCCTATCATGTATGATTTTATTTTTTTATTAATTTTTTAAATATATTTTTATTTACATTTCAAATGATTTCCCCTTTTCTAGCCCCCCACTCCCCGAAAGTCCCATAAGCCCTCTTCTCTCCCCCTGTCCTCCCACCCACCCCTTCCCACTTTCCCGTTCTAGTTTTGCCGAATACTGCTTCACTGAGTCTTTCCAGAACAAGGGGCCACTCCTCCTTTCTTCTTGTACCTCATTTGATGTGTGGATTATGTTTTGGGTATTCCAGGTTTCTAGGTTAATATCCACTTATTAGTGAGTGCATACCATGATTCACCTTTTGAGTCTGGGTTACCTAACTTAGTATGATGTTCTCTAGCTCCATCCATTTGCCTAAGAATTTCATGAATTCATTGTTTCTAATGGCTGAATAGTACTCCATTGTGTAGATATACCACATTTTTTGCATCCACTCTTCTGTTGAGGGATACCTGGGTTCTTTCCAGCATTTGGCAATTATAAATAGGGCTGCTATGAACATAGTAGAGCATGTATCCTTATTACATGTATGATTTTAAACAAACCATTTATTTAAATAAAAAAATAATTTAATAAAAGAGTTTCTACCCTTAGGGGTCACCACCTCCCTGCATTCATTCTGCTGACCCTCTTTTGCTTCTTAAGCACACTGTCTCCAAGGCCTCTGCTATTTCATTGACAAAGGGAGAGCTGTCATTCCAGTGTTCTCTGTAGGTAGAGTAGTAATCATTTTTTTTGTTTGACCTAGCTGCTATGTGCAGCCATGGCTCATTAAAATAATACATGAACATTTTAAACTGCCGCGAATGCCTCAGAAAGACAAGATGGTATTAATTCCCTGAAAGAAGAATGACATGCTACAGCAAAAGGAAGATTCTAACACTGCAAGAGAACTTTTGGAGATGCAAAGATGGGCATAAAAATAAAATGTGATATGTGAAGAGTTTGGAAACATCATAAAAATGCTTATGGAGCGCTAGAAAGCTGGATCAGTGAGTAAAGGCACTTACCACCAAGCCTGACAGACTGATTTCTTTTTATTGAATATATTCTTCATTTACATTTCAAATGTTATACCCCTTCCCAGTTTCCTCCCTCCCCAAAAACTCCCAACCCGTCCCCCCCCCCTGCTTCCAAGAGTATGCCCCTCCACCCAACCCACTCTCATGATCCCCCCCCCATGGATTTCCCCACTGCGGGGCCTTCACAGGAACAAGGACCTCTCCTCCCACTGATGCCCGACAAGGCATTTCTGTGACAGTCTTTTGACTAGAACCATGTGTACCCCTTGGTTGATGGTTTAGTCCCTGGAAGCCCTGGGGCATCTGGTTGGCAGACATGGGGCTGCAAACCCCACAAGCTTCTCCAGTTCACCCTCCAACTCCTCCATTGGGAACCCCTTGCTCAGTCCAATGGTTGGATGCTAGTATGCACCTCTATATCTGTAAGGCTCTGGCAGGGCCCCTCCAAAAGATGACAGGCTCCTTTTGGTACGCACTTCTTGTCATCCATAGTTGTTTCGAGGTTTAGTGACTGCTTATAGGATGAATCCCACGGTAGGACAAACTCTCGGTGGCCTTTCCTTCAGTCTCTGCTCCACACTTTGTCTCGATAGTTGTTCCTGTGAGTATTTTTCTCCCTTTCTCAGAGGAAAGAAACCCCACTTTGGTCTTCCTTCTTCTTGAGCTTCCTGTGGTCTCCGAATTGTAACTTGTTTATTTTGAGCTTTTGGGCTAACATCCACTTATCAGTGAGTGCATACCATGTGTGTTCTTTTGTGACTGGATTACCTCACTCAGGATAATTCTTTCTAGTTCCATCCATTTGCCTATGAATTTCATAAATTCATTGTTTTTAATAGCTGAATAGTACTCCATTATGTATATATACCACAATTTCTGTATTCATTCCTCTGTTGAAGGACATCTGGGTTCTTTCCAGCTTCTGGCTATTATAAATAAGGCTGCTATGAACATAGTAGAACATTTGTCCTTATTACACGTTGGAGTATCTTCTGGGTATATGCCCAGGAGTGGTATATCTGGGTACTCAGGTAGTACTGTGTCCAATTTTCTGAGGAATTGCCAAAGTGATTTCCAGAGTGGTTTCACCAGCTTGCAATCCAACCAGCAATGGAGACGTGTTCCTCTTTCTCCACATCCTCTCCAGCATCTGCTGTCCCATGGGTTTTTCATCTTAGCCATTCTGACTGGTGTGAGGTGGAATTTCAGGGTTATTTTGATTTGCATTTCCCTGATAACTAAGGATGCTGAACATTTCTTTAGGTGCTTCACAGCCATTCGAGATTCCTCAGTTAAAAATTCCCTGTTTAGCTCTATACCCAATTTTTAGTAGGGTTATTTGACACTCTGGAGTCTAACTTCTTGAGTTCTTTGTAGACATTAGATATTAGCCCTTTATCAGATGTAGGATTTGTAAAGGTCTTTTCCCAATCTGTTGGTTGCCATATTGTCCTATTGATAGTGTCCTTTGCCTTACAGAAGCTTTACAGTTTTATGAGGTCCCATTTGTCAATCTTGTTCTTAGAGCATAAGCCATTGGTGTTCTATTCAGAAAAATTTCCCCTGTGCCTATGTGTTGAAGTTTTTTCCCCACATTCTCTTCTCTAAGCCTCAGTGTATCTGGTTTTATGTGGAGGTCCTTGACCCACTTGGACTTGAGCTTTGTGCAACGAGATAAGAATGGGTCCATTTGCAAGTTTCTGCATTCAGACGTCCAGTTGATCCAGCACCATTTGTTAAAAATGTGACAGCCTGATTTTAATCTGTGGAATGGACCCACATGATGGAAGGCAGTCATCCTGTGGCATCCACATTGTGTGCACATGCACATGCAAACAGGAATAATGGAAATAGATGTAATGGAAGCAGTAGCTTCTAAAAATGTTTGTAAAGGGCTAGAAAGATGGCTCAATGGTTAAGAGTGCTTACTGCTCTCACAGAGGACCCCGTTCAAGTCCTAACACTCACATGAGGCAGCTCACAGCAATGTTTACCTCTAATTCAGGGGCTCTGATACCCGCTGGCCACCAAAGGCTCTTACATGCATATTGTGCTAATACATATAGTCTTTTAAAGTATTTAAAAAAAACATTTAGCTATTAAAAAATGACTTCATGAAATTCTTAGGCAAATGGATAGAACTAGAAAATATCATCCTGAGTGAGGTAACCCAGTCACAAAAGAACACACATGGTATCCACTCACTAAAAGCCCAAAAGCTCAGAATACCCAAAATACAATTCACAGACCACATGAAGCTCAAGAAGAAGGAAGACCAGAGTTTGGATGCTTTAGTCCTTCTTAGAAGGGGGAACAAAATACTCACAGGAGGAAATTCGGAGACAAAGCGTGGAGTAGAAACTGAAAGGCCACCCAGAGACTGCCCCACTTGGGTATCCATCCCATATACAGTCACCAAACCCAGACACTATTGTGGATGCCAACAAGTGCTTGCTGACAGGAGCCTGATATAGCTGTCTCCTGAGAGGCTCTGCTAGAGCCTGACAAATACAGAAGCTGATCCTCACAGACAATCATTGGGTGGAGCACAGGGTCTCTCTAAAGGAGTAGTTAGAGAAAGTAGGAACTGAAGGGGTTTGCAACCCCATAGGAAGAACAATAATATCAACCAACCATAATCCCCAGAGCTCCCAGGGACTAAACAACCAACCAAGGAGTACACATGGAGTGACCCATGGCTCCATCTGCATATGTAGCAGAGGATGGCCTTGTCGGGCATTAATGGGAGAAGAGGCCCTTGGTTCAGTGAAGGCTTGATGCCCCAGTGTAGGAAAATTCAAGGGCAGGGAAGGTGGTAGTGGGTATGTTGTGGGAGAACACCCTCATAGAAGCAGGGGGAGGGGATAAGGGGTTGGGGGGGGGGACTGGGAAAGGGGCTAACATTTGAAATGTAAATTTAAAAAAAATCCAATAAAAAATTCAGAGTTGCAGAACATATTAAATCCCCATAACCTTTTTCAAACAGCTACTAAAGATTGTAATTAAGAATAAAATCAAGTAGTTATGTAAGTCCCATATAAGAGCAGCCACAATATGAGAGAAAGACAAAGACTTCTGCAGGAAAACTTGGGTTCAGAAAGTAGTCAGATGAGATGCTGAGATAAGAGGAAGGATTCACCTTATTGGATGCAGCCAAAAAAAAATGACAAGGATAACAATGAAGAGTGAAGAAACATGCATTTACACTAAGAAGATGGCTTCAGTCAGTGAAAACTTGGAGGTAGATTAGAGGAAGTATTCAAAAATCAACAGGAGAGTGGAGAGAAGCAGTACAAACTAAGCAATAACGTAACTGGAATATGGTTCAATTGCAAAAAGGATGCAAGTATTCATTTGGTTGTAACACTGAGTGCCGCTTCAGTCAGCGAAAAAGTGACTGTGTGAGAATGAAAAATAGACTCCATGTCATCAAAAACAGTGAATTCATGAAATTCTTGGCAAATGGATGGAACTAGAAAGTGTCACCCTGATTGAGGCAACCCAATCACAAAAGAACACACATGGTATGCACTCACATAAGTGGATGTTAGCCCAAAAGTTCAAAATAAACAATATATAATTCACAGACCACAGGAAGCTCAAGAAGAAGGAGAACTGAAATGGGGGTGCTTTGGTTCCTCTGAGAAAGGGAACAAAATACTTTCAGGAGCAATAAAGGAGACAAAGTGTGGAGCAGAAGCTGAGGTCATGGCCACTCAGAGACTTCTCTACCTGGGGATTCATCCTAGAAACAGTCACCAAACTCTGACACTATTATGGACAACAAGAAGTGCATACCAAAAGGAGCATGCCATGGTTGTCTCCAGAGGGGCCCTGTCAAAGCCTTACACATACAGAGGCAGATGCTAGCAGACAACCCTTGGTGTGGACATGGGGTCCCCAATGGAGGATCTGGAGGGTGGTCTGGAGGAGCTGAAGGGGTTTACAGCCCCATGGGAAAAACAATGGTGTCGGCCACCCAGACACCCCAGGACTCCCAGGGACTAAACCATCAACCAAGGGGTACACATGGTTCCAGCCAAAAATGTGGCAGAGGAAGGCCTTATCGGGCATCAGTGGAAGGAGTGGTCCTTGATCAGGTGAGGGGCTCAATAGATTACCCAACGAAGGGAAATATAGCGGGAGGGGGGAGGAGGTTGGAGTGGGTTGGGTGGAAGAGCATATACTTGGAGGCAGGGAGTGGGAGGAGGGGTTGGAGGTTTTCGGGGAGGGGGGAAACCAGGAAAGATTTTAGCATTTGAAATGTAAATCAAGATTACATTCAATGAAAAGAAAAAGAAAAAAATGAAAAATAGGCTCCATGTAAACGTTAAATTAAAAAAAAAATCACCTATGAGAGACAATGTTTTACGTTACATGGCTAGAGCTCAACAGAGAGAAACTAAGTAGTTAGAACATCACATTGAGTCTGAGAGGAAGCCATTTAACCTACACAGAACTGGAAAGCCCCAAAGCACTATATGCAAGGAGGCGTAGCATCCGCGAGACAATTGCCATCTATGTGACTTTTCTATGTTCAAGACAAACGCATTCTGGGAGAGTCACAGTCTCAGGCATTTTATTTTGCATGATACAAAGGAGATTTGGGGCTTTCCTGGCACATGGGAAAGGTTTGACACCTGCTGATATATCATTTGCTCAGAGAACTGAATGTAAAAATCAGTGAAACCCCAACAATTCCATTGCAAAATATAACTTAGATAAGGCTCCTCATGTCTTCCCCAAAGCAGTAAGGGCCTCATCCAGAGAACTGTGAACAGAGGAAGAACCACTCACAAGCCCAGGCACGAGGAAGTCACTCCTGCCAACATCCAAATGATGGACCAGGAAAGACAAGTGATATCCCATTCTTTACTACTTATCCAGGCTCTAAGAATACATTACAAAATGCTGATGCTCTTTCTGGTGTCATGAAAGAAAAGGTTGGGTGGGGGAGAGATGGCTCCGTGGTTAAGAGCACTGACTGCTCTTCCAAAGGTCCTGAGTTCAAATCCTAGCAACCACATGGTGGCTCGCAACCATCCATAATGAGATCTGACTCCCTCTTCTGGAGTGTCTGAAGACAGCTACAGTGTACTTACATATAAAAAATAAATCTTAAAAAAAAAAAAAAGGAGTTTAAAAGAGTTTAAAGAGTTTCCTTTAAAAAAAAAAAAAGGTGAGAGTGAACTAGAACTGTCTGCTCTCTGGAGCACTACTGTGATCTAGAGCCTTCCTTAGGGGGTAGGGGTGGGGATAATTCTAAAATGTAACATTCACAAAGAGCAATGCATAAAGCTTCCATTGCAACTGCAGAGACATTTCATTCCGAATTACCATTTGGTAGCAATAACATACAAAGAGGGTTTGGAGTCACTGCTAGTACCTCACCTGTCAACACTGTGCTAATATATTCTTACAATGAGGAACGACCCATGTGAACAGGCAGCGTCCCACAGGATCCTGATCTTTCTGTGTTACCATTATCTCCACACAGCTTAAAGTCAGGAATATCGTGGTATCTATTGCTTCCTATGAATACACTTCTCAGGTCAGGAAGGGTAGTGAAGAAAATAGACTGCCAAATATCTTATGGCTACGGAATTGCCAGGATGGAATTGGGTAAGAATAAAGCCTTCCTTCTGAGAAGTGGTATCAGCTGCTGCCATTTACAGTCTAGCAAGCTCTTTCTAAGCATGTGGTTAGCAGCTGTGGTGGTTTGAATGAACAGCGCCCCCACAGGTTCATAGATTTGAATGCTTGCTCATCAGGGAGTGGGTGTGGCCTTGTTGGAGGAAGTGCAGGATGGGCTTTGAGGTTTCAAAAGTCCAAGCCAGGCCCAATGGCTCTCTCTTCCAGCCGCCTGCAGACCCAGATGTAGAACTCTCAGCTCAATCCAGCACTACTTCCGCCTGTGTGCCACCATGTTTCCTGCCATGCTGACTATGGACTAAGTCTAAGAAACTGAAAGCTTCAATTAAGTGCTTTCTTCTGTAAAATTTGCTGTGATCATGGCATCTCTTCACAACAGAAAAATGACTGACAACAGGTATAAGAACATAAAGTTACCTTGGGTCCATCTGTTAAGTATAGGAAGAAGTGTGTGTCACCCCAAGCAAACATTTGATTGCAAATCAAAATCATTCAATGCTGTTTTCCATCTAATATTATGACATCAGTGTTCAAAATCTGTTCTCTCTCCCAACCTGGACTCTAGATGACTACTGTGTACAAAGCTTTCCAACAACCCCACAACTAATATGGGATGTAAAGAAGCTATTAAAAAATACCCTATATTCACAAATGTGTTTGTTGCTAGCCTGATCTAACCAACTCAAATAATCTATTCTAACCTAGGTAGGGAAACAACTCATTGTTTGGCCAGCAAGACATCAATCTTCTCTTCTCCCTCTCCCTCTCCCTCTCCCTCTCCCTCTCCCTCTCCCTCTCCCTCTCCCTCTCCCTCTCCCTCTCCCTCTCCCTCTCCCTCTCCCTCTCCCTCTCCCTCTCCCTCTCCCTCTCCCTCTCCCTCTCCCTCTCCCTCTACCTCTCCCTCTCCCTCTCCCTTTCCCTCTCCCTCTTCCTCTCCTTTTCTCTCCCTCTCCTCCCTCTCCCTCACCTCCCTCTCCCTCTCCCTCTCCCTCTCCCTCTCCCTCTCCCTCTCCCTCTCCCTCTCCCTCTCCCTCTCCCTCTCCCTCTCCCTCTCCCTCTCCCTCTCCCTCTCCCTCTCCCTCTCCCTCTCCCTCTCCCTCTCCCTCTCCTCTTCCTCTACCTCTCCCTCTCCCTCTCCCTCTCCCTCTCCTTTTCTCTCCCTCTCCTCCCTCTCCCTCACCTCCCTCTCCCTCTCCCTCTCCCTCTCCCTCTCCCTCTCCCTCTCCCTCTCCCTCTCCCCCTCTCTCACTTTTCTCTCCTTCCTGTTTTCTGTGTTTTCTGAATCTGGTCTAAAAGAAAGAGTTATTTGGCAATAGGCACTCAAATGAAATATGTCCTGGGTATTTACATACTGATGGGTATACACAGAAAACCAAGCTGGAAAGAAAAGATCAACTCTGTATGTCTGTCCTGGGGAGGGTAAAGGGGAGGCCATTGTGCTCATGGAAATAGAGAAACAAGAGTAGGTGACTGATAATGGTGTGCTTCCGTAGAGTTGGGCTAGACTTCTGATTTTCTTTATTCCTTTTTTTTCCCTAAGAAAAGTCATTATTGTCTTGGCAAGACTGTTTACTGTTTGAGCTACTTTCAATAGATTTTTTCCCTATAACCAATCAATATTGATTAAAATTACATCTCAGAATACAGCAAGGCATATGGTGCCTTGAGACATTATAGTCTCCCTTTGCAAAAGAGAACAGGAGGGAGATTAAAGAGATGATTCCATGCTACACAGCCCAATAGTTAAGCCAAACAGTTGCCAGTGATCAACTCAGCAGTCCCATAGGGAAGCCAGATGAACAGCATGTATCACAATGACTGTTCATAGCCTATTTGATGACATGGGATTCTGCTCCTCGGAACAAAGCAAATGCTCAAAATCAAATGTAGTAAAAATATCTACATAAAATGTATGATTGATGAAAAAATGTTTACATGCAGAGATCATAACCCAAGGAGAATGTACATTGGGCCCTGCACAGCTCCCCTGGTATGTACAAGTGCTGCAGGGAAAATCTGAACACCTGCATGAGCATTTGATTACTTAACCAGGCCTTTTGTCTCTTCTGTCAAGTCCCTGTTAGAAATCCCTCGTTCTGACACAATAACGAGAGAACCAGTCTTTCCAATGAATGTTTTTTAGTTCCATAGAGCAAGCCAGGACTCATTTGCTGTGTTTCGCCATCCCCCCTTTGGGAGAAGGTAATGACTGCAGCCCTTCCCTCAGAAGAGGCTTTGCCCCTGCAACTTTCACTGCTTTGTGTAACTAGCAGCGGAATGAGATTTGCATGCCTTTCTCCCAAGGTGGTCTTCTCTAAATAAACCACCGCAAAATGATCATCTGCAAGCTGAGCCCACAGTAAGCAAAACTCAGGGCATCCTCTGAAGTGGAAGGTCTAATCCCATCATCTTGATTGCCTTCCTAATTACAGGCTCCAATCACAGTACTCAGGGACGGCAAGAACTCTGTGCCTCCTCACCATACCCTGTCTCCGTCATGAGGCTCCTGTTTAAACCCAGTGCAGAAGAGTCTCAAATTCGTGCTCTTGCAAGGACTGACATTTCAGTCAAGTCAGAGTTTTAATGCCTCCTTCAACTGTCTCCTTTCTCCCCAGGATACCTTTCCTTTTCACCAGGAAAAATAGTCTCTCTCTCTCTCTCTCTCTCTCTCTCTCTCTCTCTCTCTCTCTCTCTCTCTGGAAAAAAAACTAATCCTAAAGAATAGCCGTCACCTTCTATGAATAGACTCTGAGGAATAACAAAGCCACCCAAGTCCTAAAGTCACTAGGGGTTTTGTTTTCTCTGCTCATTGTTCCTAAAAGTAAGATGACTGAAAACCAAGAGTGGACAACACAGGCAGACCCCTGGTCCTTTGGCTGGAGAGTGGGCAAAGGCAGTTGTGGGAAGAATCAGGGGTCACACGCTGACGCTGACCACAGAGACTGGCAAGTATTTCTGGCAGAAATCCACAAAATAACAAGAAGTCATTCCAGGAGGCCTCAGCTAAAGAAAGCCCTGGTGTCCCTCAACAACAGTCTTCCATCTCGGCATTTGAAGGAAGAACCCCGGTATCTCTCAAAGGCATGCCTCTGTCCAAGGCACTGTCCACAGAAAGAACCCAGGAAAGTTTTATAAAAAACAAAGGATAGACACAGAGCTTTGACATTCAATAGCAAATCCTATTCCATTTGCTTAAAATGTTTTGCAAATACTGAAATCCTTTCTAGAAACCACAAAACCAAGGCATTAGCCTATCAGCCTGCAAGGCAATATAAAAGGGAGATGGAGTCAGAGGTGCTGCCTGTGGCCTGACCCTCTGATGCCTGTGAGATGCAGCCAGCCGCCCCCACCTCCAAACCCCCCTTGGCCGCTAGGCACAAGGTGGCCCAACTTCCACTGGAGAGAATTCAAAATGTGCTAAGACAAAGAGTATTCTCATGAGAGAGTGTGTGAAGTCACCATCCTCCAACCAAACTTGAAGATTAAGAAAGCAGGAGGGAGAGGCAGCATGCACACCTGCAGCAGCAGCAGCAGCAGCAGCATCCACACCAGCAACATGCATACCTGCAGCATCCACATCTGCAGCAGCAACATCCACATCTCTAGCATCCAAACCTGAAGCAGCAGCAGTAGCATCCACACCTGTAGCATCCACATCTGCAGCATCCACACCTGCAGCAGCAGCAGCCTCAGCAGCAGCATCCACACCTGCAGCAGCAGCAACAGCCACATCCACACCTGCAGCAGCAGCAGCATCCATACCTGCAGCAGCAGTAGCAGCATCCACACCTGCAGCATCCACATCTGCAGCATCAACACCTGCAGCAGCAGCAGCAGCACCCACCCCTGCAGCAGCAGCAGCAGCCCCACTGTCTCACTGAAGTGCAATACTGTGAAGCTAAATCAGTTTCTATACTTTGCACACCTTTTAATTTTCATTTTCTCCAGGTAGTCCTGTGTTTCTGAAATGGCTTCTGTTTGGGAAAACAAAATAATACTGAAAACAGGCAGAAAAGGGTAGAAACTTACCAATTTTCGAGCATTAATAGTGGAAAAGTCTTTCTGTCTTCATTCTGATGGGCTTCTACCCTCCCGCCAAGAAAGGACGATAAGCCATGAGAGGAGTGATATCCTCGTGATGGCACACAGCAGACAGAACTCGGCAGCACCAGTCTTGGAGAAAAGTCTCATCTTCTTACATCTTTCCCTTTCTGAGCAGTTATGTAAAAAGAGCCAGTCTCTGAGAACCAACAGCTAGCTAAGCCAGTCCATATCAGTCGGTAAAATTCATCCAAAGGGATATTTGTAGGAGATGGAGGTCCATCTGACTGACTCTTCCTATTCCAAGGTCATTTTGCCCAGATATCTGCCCACTTTCCTGTGTAAGTATATGTAGCTTGCCAGACTTGGTGTCTCATGCTTGTAAGTTTCTTACCCAGAAGCCAATGCAAGAAGATTGTGATTTCCAGGCTAGCCTGAGCTATATATCTCAAAAATATATACAAAACACATGCAAGTACATACACACACACACACACACACATGCACACATATAGCTTGAATAACAGACTATGTATAAGTATATAATTTCATCTTACTTAGAACACATACTTCTAAATCTACTTTACCACTTTATATTATTAAATATAATGCCTCTGAACACTGGATAATGTTCTTTTCGGTAAGTTATTCCAAACATAATGGTTAACTTACACATAAGGAAACTGAGGCACCCAAACAGATTACATCTATCACTACCCTTCACAGTTAAGAGTCTACTGTTGACAATACTGAGAGACTGCAAGACCAGTCAGCTACAATGCTAGATTAAGGCCTTCATGTTCTCCCAGGTTTATGCTTGATCACAGAACCACCTTGTCATTCCCACAGTCGTGGGGGTGGGGAAATCTTCTAAAATGCCACAGGCTTTTAAAGAAAGCCTATCTTTATTTGATTGGCTCTTTATCTTAGCCCTCCCTAGCTCACATCAGCTGTCTGCATATTTCTATGTTTTGGGTATACTCAAGAGCATGGAACACAAAAATAAATCAGTCCGTAATGATTATCAGTCTGAATGTCACTAGAACACAAAAGCAACTGCCACACGGAACAAGGGACATTAACATTCTTTCCTATCCACCTGGAGAGAGCAGGGCTCAGTCAGACTCTGCTTGTCTGACCTTCTATTAACATGGTAGCACAGAGAACACAGGCGTAATGTGGACCTACTAGTACTGGGGAAGGACATCTCACCATTTATCGCCCTCCCCACAAGCACCAGGGTCTATAAATTTCTGTTTTACTAATCTGTCCCCCCCCAAACTCTTTTTAAAACAATGTAAAGAATAAATTAATGGGGCAGTGGAAACAAGAAGCGTTAGCTTTGACTTTAGAGAGAACTGACACTGACCATTCTCTGACATTTATTAGGTGGGTGAAACTAAGCAAGCGACAGCCTCTCTAAGCTACTTAACCTCTCTGAGCCTAGATGCCTTGTCTGTTTAGAACTGAGCAGGGCTGTCTCCCTCTTGGAATGATTAAAAGAGAGTGTGTGTGAAGCACCTGGTACAGGGTAGGCATCTAGGAATTTTAGCAGTGATGATGTCTAAATAGCTTGAGTCTCCACTCTGTAGCAATATCATTGCAGAGAGCTAACCTGGTTAGACTCCTCACATGCAGATGAAGCATTTTATTGGGTACTTTGGAGATAGTTTGCAGGTGCTAAATTATTTCATCTAGTATTTATTTCATCAGAATTCAAAGATAGACAAAAGGCCAGATACAACACTCTCTACTTCTCCGCAGAAATCAAGGCATCTTTCACTGCCCCTGGAAGAAAAGACAAAAGTTCAATCTTTCCTTAATACGATTCACAGAGCCTTCTACATGATTTAATATAATAGTCAGGCTTTATATCCAGTTACTCTAAAGTAGTTTTTTTTTCCTTGAGAAATTGAAGAGTACTTTGTTAGAATGTGTGTTCCAAGATCCAGCCTGTTGACACCATGTGATATTGTACATGCTGCCTAAAACTGATGAACTATAAATTCTCATGTCAGATGAGCAGTCTGAACCAGGTTGCCAGCTAAGTGGCTCCTTTCACCACATCATGTTCTTTGTGCATTAGAGACCGCAGCCGTAGGGGACAAGGGGAAACCCTGGAAGTAGGAGAGACTGATAAACAAAAAGTAACTGTCTTTAACGTGGATTCGAGTGATCCAGGTCAGGCTTCCAAGTTCTAAAATTGTGTGTTCTTAGCACATACACATTCTCTAAGAGGCTCCTTTTCGTCTTGTCCTTATCCCTATATCAACATAAAGGTTTCTCTATACTAAGCGTTCAGTAATTGTCAGTGAAGAGGCGAGCATATGATTGCATAAGCATGGGGAAAGTCCAAACGCCGTAGTCGATTAGTCAGAGAATCATCTTAGATTCGGTGCCTTGTACACTTTAATTCCAAGTCTTGGGGGCACAGCAACCGTGATTGGCAACTAGAAACATCTCCAGGGTGATCTCCTGAGAGATGAGGACTCTGAAAACAGCAGCAAGGGTGATTGATCACCAGATGGAAAAATGCTACGATTTACTCTAGAAAAGAAAGTAAATGTCATTTTCTAGGCTTCCATTTAAAATAAAAAGGTAGTGGAATAATCAGCCAAATGCCAAGGAAATTAATTCAATATGCATAGAAGATAGAATTCCAGTCGAACGGCAGACTTTAGAAGTCCGTATCGTCACATGGGAGCGGATCAACAGCAAGGCTCCAAGAACTTCTGTTTTAGTTTTACACTTACTTTGGATGAAGCCGCAAACTTTGCCGACCATATGAGGAATACTTTCTGCTGGATATTTCTAATTTGATCTAATTGTTCTCGACAGTCCCTTATACCACGTTACGCATTATGCACATTAAAGATGGGTTGTGGCTGGAAGAAACCACTCCAATGGGAATAGAAAACAAAAAATAGGGGGGCGGGCGGGTCTTTAAAACTGAAATGAGCTATCCCATGCCAAACTGTGTTGCTCTATGCATGAAAGCGGCATGCGAAACTTGGGGAAACTGCAGTTTGGTGTTAAAAGGGTAAACTCTGGTTACCTTTAAAATAATTTCGCTAATCTCCACACCTTCGGTGCATTTTACCTTTTAAATTCTGCTTACTTGGAGGCTGTGTGCTTGAGTGGTGTTCCATTAAAGCGTCATTTAAGGCAGGTCATTGCCAGGTTGTACTAAGCAGCCTGAGTATGTTTCTACTGCCAGATTGTAACAGGTTTCTCACAACTCGCTCCACCTCTAAATGGAGTACCGACGGGTCCCCCAGGGCCTCCCTCCTTCCCAAGGAGCATTTTGTCTTGCTAGACCAAAGTCACTGCTCATTCTTTCTGAGTATCTTTAGGAAGACTTACAGAATAGCCTACAAGTCCACTGAGCTCCAGCAATCAGAGGTTATACTAACTTCCTTCTAATTGTTAAAGAAGCATCAGAGATCAGTGATGCACATATAACTAACTGGTGAACTGCTTGGAATTCTGAAATGCATGTGCTAATCTGTCAAATATCCTGTTTCGGATCATCCAGCATACGCTGGCAAATGCTCTAGCTATATCTTGACGTTGACCCCCATAATGTCCCCTATTAAAATGGCTGGGATATCAAGACAGAAACATACTAGGAAAGGATCAGCAGATTCAACCACTTAGGATGATTTAAAAATATTGGCATCATTAAGAAAAAAATCAGTATGAGACTAGGAATCAAATACTTAAATGTCAATAAAAGGAAGGCAGGAAGAGAATAACAAGAGAACGAATGTGCCGTTCGAATAGATTCATTGAAACCATGGACTAGGAGAAGTTGGTAGATGCTTAAGGAATAAGCCCTGAGCCTAGGAAAAGGATCAGAAACCAGAGTGCATTGCCTCCCTTGTGAAGCTTTGTAAACACAGCCTCTCCCATCCATCTTCGTTCTACCTGTGGTTCTCTTCACACCACAACAGCAGATTCTTATCATTGTAGTAGAAACTATCTGGTACTTAAAGCCTGAAAAATTTGCTCTCTGGGCCTTAAAATGTTGGACAACTTCTGTCTTTGATTTTATGAAGCATCACAAAAAATAAGTCTCTGATTACGAACTCAATCTCTGAAGGTAAGTGTCTGATTATAAATGTAACATGAACTTACATGCACATCTTAAATAGTTTTACGCTTTAGGCTATGTGCAGGTGCTCTCTGTCTCACCATCTGGTTGAAATCTTCCGGAAGCCTGTCCTTTCTATAGATGGTTCGATTTTTCATATACAGAGCTAATGAGATAGTGAACATTAATTTTACATATATAAAGTGAACAAGATAAAGAACAGCCTTGTCTGGTGTAGGAAGAACTTTAAGGAATGATGTTTCTTTATGCGAATGCATTGCAGCAACTTCCTAATAAATACTCAAATACTGAATGTAAACATATTTAAGGAAGTTTGAAGAAAGGCTCTTAGTAGGGAAATGACCTAAAAGAACTTAAAAGATGGGTGTACATTCCAAGGCTTAGAGGCTCACCTGCTTGCCTGCTAATTGTGACAGACAACCTTGGTGGACACTGCTGACGAAGCAATGTGACCACTCTGTGCCTCAGGGATGCTGAAATCGTTCTTACTACCAGGAAATTCATCATCGTCTGCAGCTGAAAAAGAACCAACTACCATAACGCTGTGCCCTTTGATGATGGGCTGTACAATGTTCATGGGAAAAAAAGGAAACGTTACCACCTTGGATTCTTAGGCCCAAAATAAATGAATAGTATAATAGCGTCTATAACATAGAGAAAATTTCTTAAAAAACAGAGCCTTGGCTTTATGACCGCACTAGGAAATATGGATTCTTCAATTTATCGATTTCTTTTTTTGTTGTTTACGAATCCAAAGCCCATCAAGAGAAAGGACTCCAGGACAGTTGCAGTCAGTGATGCTGGACATCTAGAACTGGGCAATTTGAACATCCTCATCCATCTTGATGCTTTACTGTGTCTAAGAGTGGCTATTGAAGATGAGTGCAGTTCCCTATGTGACAAATACATTGTAAGGGATGGTCCACTCCAGACTGTCATTCACTACTATTTCCTACATAGAAACATGCATAGTACAAGTGACCAAAATCCCAGTAACTCAATGACAAGTTTTCTGCTTCTCAACACTGGGAGTTCAGTGACCATAAGATCAATTTGCAAAATTATAATTAAAAGGGTAATAAGCTATGTCACTGTGTTAGCATTTGCAGTGACAGTGGAGAACAATCTCTGGTGCTTGGGCATCATTTAGAGCACTGGCAACAAACTGTGCTGGCAGACAGAGCATTGGGCCTCTCTGAGCACTCCCAGCAGGCATAGCATGACCCAGTCAACTCCACTTGGTGAGACTGTAAACCTTTGATGTCATTAACACTCGAGCCATAAGTACATGTCACTTAACATTCTGGGTGAGGAAACGGAGATGCAGCATAGCTCATTCTGCCTATGTGACAGCACGGTGACTTAGGAAAGGCACACACTCCTGACTAAGCTTTGAGCTCACTAGCTGTATTTCCATGGAATGTCATCTTGACTTTTGAAAAGATGACTGACAAGCTGGCCATTTATCCTGAGATTTGGAAAGTACTTTCTAAAAAATACACAAAGTTAACCAGTCATGTCTAGAAAACAACTCCCAATGAATGTGGTTGCATTGGTCTGAGTTGTCTAAAGGAACAAAACGGATAAACTGAATGCATAAATATGAGAATTACAAGGACAAGGGCTGGATAGCCCCATAATGGCTGGCAGCCTGCAGAAAGTCATAGAACCAGCAGCTGCTCAGACCAAGAAGCTGGACTCCTCCCAACAATAAAGCAAATGATCCACTCCCAGCCCAAAGTTGAAGGTCTTGAAGCTCCCTAGAGAATTGCTATGGTAACTCATATTCAAGGCTAAGACTCAAAAGACAGAAGTAGCAAAGGCAGAAGCAGAAACCCCCCCCCTACAAGAAAAATCAAGCTGCGAGCACATGCAAGCTTGCAGGTTTGGCCTTCCAGCTCCCACTGTCGAGGGAACCATTCACATTCAGGGCATTTCTTTCCAGCTCAGTTCACTGTCACATGCACCATCGTGGACGCATGCAAAAGTATACTTTACAAGTCTTCTAGAAGTCTCGCAAGCCAGTCAACTTGACGACCAGTCACAGTCACCCAGGATAATAATCATGCATTGGGGAAAATTTCAAGTTTTTGGAAAACATATAAACAAAGTTTGGCACCACTTTATACATTATAGAGAGATGATTGATAGATATGGAGGTAGATAGGTAGGTAGGTAGATGATAGATAGATAGATAAATAGATAGAAAATCTGAGCAAATCTGACATAAAATGAAATGGGTCATAATTCTCAATGACCAGCACAGGTTACAAAACTGGCCAAAAAAAAAAAAAAAAAAAAAAAGAATACAATGAACTTGAGTGTGGCAAAATACAGAGAGCTCATTAGCATGATGCCAGTTCCACATTACAAAACAACTACAACTTGTTATATTTTAGTATGGATCACAAAATATGCCACAACTCTACAAAAAGACTTTTTAAATACCCTCTTTTCCAAGTGTGTGACTGTGTGAGAATGAGGGTTCTATGCATACTTCACTCCTCAGAAGCACACAGCCTTAGACCATGTGCATGGAAAACGACAGCTGTATTCTATTAGGCCAGACATTAAAGGGACTTGGGAGAATGTAAAACAATGTACCCATCTCCTCAGGAGCAATGATTTCATTAAAAACATATTCCATATTTTAACATGTAAATGGGCTTACTCTTATTTTTAGTGAAGTAATAAATAATGTCAAAATCATTATCAGATTAGTTTCCTCTATGATAAATATCAATAGATATAACCCACATAAGTACCTACCCTTTGGAAAAAATACTTTTAAGAGTGTAAGGAGATCCTGAGAACTGCTGTCCCTGTCCCTCTCCCTCTCCCTGTTCCTCTTCCTCTCTCCCTTTTCCCCCTCCCCCTCCCTCTCCCTTTCCCTCTCCTTCCTCTCCCTCTCTCCCTTTCTCCCTCCTTCTCCCTCTCCCCATCTCTCCCACCTCTCCCTCTCCCTCTCCCCCTCTCCCTCCCCCCTCTCTCTCTGTCTATCTCCCTCTAATAAACTATTTGATGGTTTCTAATACTCTAACAAGAGTAACGATTTATAATTAAATTCTCACACTTATAAATAAAGTACAAGTTTAAGAAGTTTTTAACATCATATCCATTTTATTACATCATTTAATAGTTACAGCTTTGTCAATACCAATATCCCCATGAAAAATAATACCAGAAGGCACTTATCAGGCCTCACTGTTGATTGATTTGCAGTTCTCTTGTGACACACAACACGGAGCATCTTCTTACTTGTGCATTTGTCATCCATGTGTCTTCTTCAGTGAGGTGTCTGTTCAGATCTCTTACCCAAAAATAAAACTTACTTGCCTTGAAAGCTGTGATCAGTATGTCTTCTCTTCATTTGAGTGCTACAAATAGGCACATTACTAGGTTCCTCTTAATCTCCATACAGCAGACTTAACTAATCGCTCCCCACAATCATTTCTTCAGCCCGCTTATCAACGTTACTTCTCCTTCTACATTCCCTCCATTGTCTTCTTTGTAAGAACTCATAATCAGACAGCTAACTGCCAATATGGTCCCTCCCCTTTCTGGATGAGAGACATCTGTTCCCTGCTCTCCTAATACAAAGGTTATAATAGCTGTGTGCATTGATCTAGTATTTATCTCAGTCACATTCAGATTAACACAGCAGTTACTGTTCTTTACTGTAGCCTTTCGACATATAGACCAGTCTCTCACATTTAAACCGAAATAGTTTAAGGTTGATCCCTGGCGTGTGAGAGCATAGGAAGGCCTGTGAATGACACTCTGTCACAGTGGAGTGCTCACAAGGCCTGTGAGCAACACTCCACAGTGCTGTGCTCACATGGGTGCATATATTTTCACTGTTTCCAACTGTGAGATTTAGTTGCCTGAATTTAGTCATGAAGAGTTGGTTCAATACCTGATCTTATGATCAGAGCGCCTCCCTCACTCCAACATTTCCTTCTTGCTGTTAATTGCTTGTTGCTAGTGTGCCCTTTAGCAAGGAAAGGAAAATGTATGGTTTTGAAATTATTCTTTGGAAGGAGAACACTTTTATCTATTTAATATGGAAATTTTTTTCATTGACATGACAGTAGCCAAAAATGTAATTTTGAATCTGATACTTTTCCAAATACTGATGAGTGTTATTTCCAAATATTCAGCTTCTTGAGAGAAACAAATCTATTAAGCAGAAATAAGCAAGGAGTTACTAGAATTCA
Source organism: Apodemus sylvaticus (assembly GCF_947179515.1). Lineage (NCBI taxonomy): Eukaryota > Metazoa > Chordata > Mammalia > Rodentia > Muridae > Apodemus > Apodemus sylvaticus. The sequence goes on from NC_067475.1 coordinate 34,556,145, forward strand.
AAAGCTACTAGACAATTAACTGAAGAAAATCTAAGCACAATCTTTTGTCAAAACACAGTAAAAATAAAACATCACAGGAGCAAATTCAAACTAAATGGAACTTTGTTTTTCTTCAACCTAATCTCTTACGATGCTTTTTTCCAAATTACATCCTATAAAATGTATATTTAATACAAAACTAACAGAAAATTAGGCTGGAGAAAAACCATAAAACATATTAAATGGTGATATCATCTTTGGTCGAGAGAAATTAATAAAAAAAACTGACATGTCTTTTAATAATCATATCCTGTTGCACAACCTTCATTCTCCAAGATCCACCTTCTCCCAATTTCATGTCTGGATTTTTGGTGGTGGTGGTAGCGGTGGATAGTTGGTTAGTTAGTTTTGGTTTTGTTTTGCTTTGCTTTGCTTTTGTCTGTCTGTTTGTTTGTTTGTTTGTTTGTGGGAATCTCTTGAGTCCAATGTGATCTATGTGCTCATTATCGTTGTATGGCCAGCCTCATTCAGCCAAATGCATTGACTCATTACAACTTTGGAACAAATCAAGTTCCAAGAGAAATAAAGTTCCATAGAGTTAGCTCATGTTTTCTTATTTACTTTATGAAAATCACATCATTAATTGGTAGCTAATGACAATAAAGAAAAGCAGTTCTCCTATGTTCTCAATCAGTATGAAAAATGCGATACTTGAATTAAAAAGATTAAAAATATTCCAGTCTAAAATATTCGCTACTTGTATTGAAAATTCCTAAAATATGCATCTTATTTTCAATAGATTATCTGTTTTAATATAATATTTTTATTAACTGAAAATATCATACAATTTATTTTATAGTATTCATACTTCATTCCTCCACACCCCCAAAATGCTCCAAGATTCCCCCCCCAACTTTGTGACCTCACTTTTTTTAATAACCATCGAGTCCAGCTTGTGCTGTCTACATACTCATAGTTGTAGGACTATCCATTAGAGTATGGTCATCCTACCAGGGAAAAACCCTTCAAAAAAATTGAACAGCTCTTCTCTATACATCATCAATTGTGAACAGGTCTGGACTCACTCATGAGATCCCCCACCTCCATGCTAGAGTACTAACAGGCTTCATCTTCTGCAAGTCTTCCGCAGGTAACCTCAGGGTTTGAGCTCATAAGTACAATGGCCCCATCGTGCCCAGAAGAGACTGTTTTGCTCCCACCCTTCCTGACCTCTGACCCTTAGTCTACCCCCAGGACTGTCTTATAAGAATTGTGCTGCTTTGTTTTACGGCAATTTGACATAAGCATCATTTTGGAAGAGGGAACCTCAATTGGGAAAATCCTGTCACTAGATTGGCCTGTGGGCAAGCCTGTGATGCATTCTCCTGGACTGGTGATTGATGTGGGAGGGCCTAATGCTCTGTGGGTTGGGGCCACCTCTGGGCTAGTGATTCTGAATGTCACAGAAGAAGGCAGGTGAACAAGCCATGGAGAACAAGCCAGTGAAGCACCTTCTATGACATCTGCATCAGTTTCTGCCCTGACGTCCCTGGATGATGGGCTGTATGTGAACTGTAAGGTAGAATAATCCCTTTCTTCCTCACTATACTTTTGCTCATGGTATTTATCACAGAAACAGAAGCCCCAATGAAGACAGGTGTCCATTCTTTTAAAAGGTATCCATTCATCCTTTAAAGATTCACTACTTTTCTTTAAAATAAAAATAAAATGCATCACTATTATTTAGTAAAGATTATGGATCATGCAACTTTTCTCTTTCCAAAATAAAATACTGGCCTTAGATATCAGTCTCTGTAGTAGGCCATGTGTTCTCAGGGGCATTGTATGCATTCTACATTGTTTCAGCCCCATTTACTCTGGATCCCCCTGGAATGCATTTCCCCCCACTTCCTTGAACACTACCACAAATGACGCCCATTGTCTGAACCTTAGTAATGCCTGGCCTACACTCACATGATTACAAATTACATAAAAAGTAACAAAAACCAATCCTTTCTGCCTAGTTATATGAACAACCAACTTCCATTAACTAACATTGAGTCAATGAATTTAGTAATATTTGTGTTTTAGTCTCTTGCTTCAATTGACCAGTCTTGAGTAACACACATTTATCATTTTCCAGTTTCTATAGAGCATCACTGGGTCTCAGAGTATTATAAAACTGTAACCAGGACGTCAACTGGGCCCATGAACTCACCTGAGGCTTGAGAGACCCACTCCCAAGCTCACATAATGGTTGGCAGCATTTGGTTCCTTGCAGATATGTTCTGATGGCTCTTGACCCAGGACCAATCTCACCTTCCTGATTGATATACTGGCACCTCACAGCAAAATATCAAAATTCATCAAGCCCAGAAAAAAAGACTATTCTTGCCAGACAAGCAATGAATTCTTCCATGACATAATCGCATACACATGATCATTTACATCTGGTCACCTTAATCATATTCTACATGAACAGAAACAAATGATAGTACACACAAGTCTGAAGCATTAACCAAAGGCATGAACACCAAGAATTAGAATCATGGAAGCCGCAAAAACCTCTCTACTAAAATTATTGTCTCAGTAAGAGCAAGCATGGATACCAAATCAAGATTATTATTTTCATGGTTCCAGACATCCTAAGACTCTGCCTACACAGTGGGACAAAGTTTATGTATACTGTAACATGAAATTGCAGTAATGAATAAACAATGTTGGACATGAAAGGAAACTTTCTTATTGTATATATCCAATATGGGGCCAAAATCAGAAGGCTAATCTGCCTTTGTCTCCAGTCAAAGTGCTTTTCAGAGGCCTACATAAATAGCCTGAGGGATGGTAAAATTGCATAAATGCTCTTTATGAAAACAACTAGATCCAGAAAAGATGGAAGGGCCTAAGGCATGGTTCAGCATCTCTGTCAGTGCCTGTAGCGGTTATCCTCACAGGTGACTCCCCTCCAGAAAGTCTCAGGGGTCACAGATTGGAGAAAATTCAACAAGAAATGAGTGCGACTCCCCAAATCCATGGAATGTTTGATTGAGAGTCAAGGGCAACCACAAAGACTAGAACTCTATAGAGAAAAGATCTGAGGAAATTTTGAATGGCAGTCTGTCCCCACAGTGTCGTTGAGGTGATCTCCACACACATCCAAGTGCTTAACCAAGAATGTTCTCATGTAAACTAAGTAGAAATTCAAAGGCTGTGTCGGCTAAACCATTGTTCAAAGGTGGGACTAGATTTAATGAAGTCCCAAAATGCGTTTTCTTTGGCATGTCTCAAGATGGTTTCTATGAGTCATCTATCGGTTTATCTTGAGACATAGCTACAAAAAAATTAAATTTGTTCTTTTTTAATGGTTAAATTTGAGAACCTTCCAGCATTACATTAGGTAGAAATCGCACTTTGAACTTTGAGTGCTATATGCAATGAGATGTTTCTCACAGTGATGGCCATGAGCAGAGAGGTGGGACCAAACCAGCTACATAATCTGGGGAAAATAACAGATACTTTAGGTACCACATAATGCAGAGCAATGATATTGGTAGGTTGAGTGTATTGTATGCATTCCCAAAAGCATTTTACTTGATAACGGGTTTACATGATTATTTCTCCATTACAAATGAAGGGATGTCTGATCTACTTGACTTCCCTGTAAGTTTTCCATATAATAAAAAATCTGGGTTTTTTTCATACTAGAAGAGCTTGAAAAAACACATTAATTTTAGGTCAACAATTTAATAAGATTTTTTTTACAAAAAAAAGTCTAGTTACCTAACTAGATTATATGGTTTATCTCTTTAAAAAAGAAATAGATTTGCCTCAAAGTAACAACACTCTATGTCACTGTGCTAAAACTAAACCAGTGGCTCATTATTCTGAGAAGACTTGATGAAATGGGTCTGGATATTCTTTAAATATATGTCTCAAATGTCTATACTTATAACAACACCTGTTATAGTTGGTGTCAATGAACATTTGCTGAATAAATAACCAAAATGAACCAAGAAATACCTCCAAAGCCACGGGGTCCAATGCATACATGGGTGTAACCCTCCTCCCCTGTTTTCTAGCCATGAGTCTTGTGTTTGCAGAGCATGTTAGACATGTGATAAAAATCTTATTCATATGAATTATTTTACCTCGCTCCTGAAGAACTATGCTTTGTGACTGTCAGTATCCTTTATTTAATCGATGTCAAAACAAGAAACAGGGAAGCATAGGATGGGGGAAAGGCAGCACACTGTGATGTCACTGGCAAGTCTGTTCCATTCAGTGCAATTCCATGCGCCTGACACCATTTTAGGGACTGATATGATAGAGAACACATCCCTATTACATGCCAGCATAAGACCTCTGTCTGTGAATTAGAACCTCTCCCCTTGGCAGTTAAGCCTGAGCAGCACCACGCCCCCAGTTTAGTAGAAGGTTGTCATGGGTCTCTGGCTGCTCTGTGCCATGCCATTCTGTGCTGGCCAGAATGCATGTTCTCTGTCCTCAAGATCCTTACAAAGGCCTCCGACATTAATGTCTCCAGTCATTACTACCAAGCCAATTTTAAAAAGAAATGCTCTAGCTGCTAAGGCACTGCTTATAGAAAGGCTGTAAATGTGACAAGAAGGAAGAGGACAAAATGTACTGGAGCCAATGTTCGGTGACAATATCCTTAGAAAAGTCTCACCAGGGACAACGTCCTTAAATGCTGGCTTTTCAATGGCTGTTTAACCTATAATACTTCCTCCTTCCCGCTTTTCAAAAACCCCTGGTAAGGGCATCTTTCAAGAACGCGGAAGAAAATTAAAACTACATTTTAAATTGTGGCAACAGAATGAAACTAAGAACTAAACTCCATATGCCTGCAGATGCAAATTCCCACAGGTAGGAAACCAAGCCCATCCCTTTGTGTTTCCAAGGTTCATGCAGAGGAAGCAGACTGCGCTGATTCTAATCCCTCTGACTCCTCAAGACTGCTTGCTCCTAACTCTAGCTTTGAGTACATGTCACATTGCCCCTCTCCTGTTATTAATGGCAGGATTCTGACAAAATTCAAATATCAGAAAGTTTAGTATAAAACAGCACAGTATAGCAAACACTGGGCATACAAGTATTCCTATATATTAATTGTGCTTCTGTTTTCAATGTTACAAAAGTATTATTGCTTAGTATCCATGCTTCTGAGACTTACTTTTTTAAAATCATGTTTCTAAGTGTCAAGCACATAGTTGCAGCTTCACAGTAATGGTGGTATGGCCCTTGGGTTGGACATGAGTTCCCAAGTGTTCGTTTCACTATGTTTGAAAACAAACTATTACTGGGTAGTCTCCTATATGGACCAAGGATTTGGCATGCACACAGTGGTAAACTGAGTCAGGCATCCAGTGGGAGCCAGTACTTAGAGCTGATGATGGGGTCTGTCTAGATATTGATGAGGGGCTGCTGTTTATGGCAGCCAGTGATGAGAGAAATAACTCAGCAGACTTCTCCCTGAGGGAACACAGCTTAGTTTACTGGGACTGGCACTCCCTATAAAATTCTAAACTCTATTAACTCCATGGGGCCAAAAAGAAAGAAAAGGAAATATAAACTTCATACATACACATGCTGAGCGGATGAAGCAAAAGGCAGACTCCAATAACCTTATACATACAAATGCAAACATATATGCATACAGATACATACACACACACATACACACACACGTGTGCACACATGGACACACACACGCACACACGTGCACACAGACACACACACATATACATGCAAGCACACACGCATGCGCGCACACATGGGGACAGACACACACACACACAAACACGCGCGCATGCACACACAGTGAATGGCTAGAGCAATGCTCCAGCAAGCAAGCTCCACGCATTTCATACATACACATACATAACACACATACAAATTTAATGGATAAAACAACATTCCACACAAACTTTACACACACATATATATTCATATACATACATATATACATATATACATACACACTTGGAGGGTGGAAAGAATGAAGTTCCCACATTCTCTCACACAGTATATTTTTCAATACCTTTACATGAAAAAATATTACATATTACAGGTAAAGAAAACAAATTATTCCCAAGAGCCCACAAACATTTGTAACCTAGCAACTAGTTATAGATTAACAAAGTACATCAAGGTAGTTTTCTCAGCCAGTTTTTCTTACTGGCAGACAGCAATAAGTGGTTACAAAAAAAAAGGATTACTCATTTTATTATTTATCTTTAAAAATAATCTTAAACAAATCAAAAATCTAAACTTTTATATATAAGTCAGTCATATCGACTTTAAATCTTCAGAATACATATCTACCCATCAGCGATTCCTATTAAGTCATATCAGGAAGCTGAGGGCAAACATTGGGTATGAGAAATCAATCGTCACCAGTCCAGCCTCAGTGAGAGTTCTGTCAGCCAGCACCGCCATTGTTCTTGTTCCCTGACCACAGAAGTCTCTAAGTGAACTAAGAGTGCGCCTTTCTGAACTTCAAATTGTTCCCCAAGATTTTCTACATTAAAGCCAGTAGCAAAAACATCTTAACCTAGCATCTTTAACAATTTTATTTTTCCAAATGATTTCTAAGGGTGGTGGTCAATGCTGATGATCAACATCTCTAAGTTCTTTCCTAGGGTGGTGATTGAATCATTAATCTGCTCCAGCACCAATGCCTGGAAAAGACCGAGAATTATTACAGAGTGCTAGTGATACTGCCCAGCGTGGGGCTGGGAGCCCTGTAGAGTTTTCATACAGTTCTTAGATTAAGAGGGATGCGAGGAGGCTGGAGAGATGACTTAGAAAGGAGTCTGAGAGAGCTGTCTTCTGAGAGGCTCTGCCAGAGTCTGACAAATACAGAGGCAGATGCTCACAGCCAACCATTAGACTGAGTGTGGGGCTCCCAATGGAGGAGTTAGAGAAAGGACTGAAGGAACTGAAGGGGTTTGCAACCCCATAGGAAGAACAGCAACATCAACCAACCAGACACGCCCCTCCAGAGCTCCCAGGGACCAAGCCATCAACTAAGGAGTACACATGGCTCCAGCTGCATATGTAGCAGAGGATGGCCTTGTCGGGCATCAATGGGAGAAGGTCCTTGATCCTATGAAGGCTTGATAGATGCCCCAGTGTAGGGGAATTAAGGGCAAGGAGGCAGGAGTGGGTGAGTTGGTGGAGGAACACCCTCATAGAAGCAGGGGGAGGGGGTAAACCAGGAAAAGGGAAAACATTTGAAATGTAAATAAAGAATATATATATATATATATATACACATACACATACATATATACATATACATAAAGAGCACAGACTGCTCTTCCAGAAGTCTTGAGTTCAATTCCCAGTAACCACATGGGGGCTCACAACCATCTATCATGGTATCTGATACCCTCTTCTTGTGTGTCTAAATAAAATATTTTAAAAAATGGGGGATGTGAGGGCACAAGCAGAACAGAACTCTACAACAGCATGAAGTCCTCAGGACACACAGTCCTCAGAGTGTGTCTCAACCGAGGTGTATGCATTGTGGCTGTGCCAATCGGCGGGCCACATTCCATAAGTTCTAAAGCCATTCGTCATTGCTCCTGCAAGGCCCTTGGCACAAAAGAAACAAAGAAAGGAGGCCATGTTTAAAGGAGGAGGAGTTGTTGCATTTATTTATTCATTAGCTTTCATACATAAATAAAATATCAAGGCATTTCCTATACAAAAGCAGAGTGGAAGGAAATTTAAGATCATAGCAGGTTTCCTCAGCAGTATTTCTTTCTGTCAATAATATTCTTTGTTTGGAGAAAGAGAAGATAAGAGCAAAAGAGTCAAACTGAGGCTCAGAACTCCTTTATTATATCAGCTGTCTCAGAAGCAGTTGATTTGAAAACTAAGAAAGACTTTTTAAAGGGCTGGAGAGATGGCTTGGCTGTTAAGCGCACTGGCTGCTCTTCTAGAGGGCTGGGGTTCAACTCCCACAGAATAGGTTCACAACTATCAGTAACTCCAGTTCTAGGGGCGGCAACACTCTTCTGGCCTCCATAAACTCCAGGCACACATGTGGTGCACAGGCAGACATACAGCTGAAACACCAATAGACATTAAAAGAATTTAAAGAAAGACTTTGTAGAAGAGAAAAATATACCCTACTCTCAAAGAACTTGACTGGAATGTGGGGAGCCGTGGCTGGAAGACTGGAATCACCAGGTCTACATCAAAAACATTAAACATCCTTACATAGGAGTCACTCCCCAGCTCCATAGGAAACTAAGGTGGGACAGTCATCCTTGAGGAAGACTTGATGGTAGTCACTTGAGTGTGAATCCTGAAAGCCCTTTGAGTAAAGGTCTAATGCTCAGTCTCTTTGGGGTCAGTGACAGTTATAAGGAATGACTAGGCAAGACGCCATCTCTACCTGTACAGACAGAAGCCTGAGATATCCTCTTAGAGTGCTTCTTGGTGGTCCCTTTTTGATGGGATCTGTCCAAGGTATTTGAAGAATGGATCCAGTAAGTGAAAGATGATCACGTGGCTAGCAACAGTACAGCCCAGCAGCCAGCTGGGGAAGTCTTTCGTCCAACAGTGTGCCTACAGAAGTGGTCTATGAAGGAGGAGGTGTAGATAGTTGTGCCTGGGAAGTTTCCCAAAGAACTCCAGGACCCCAAAGTGGTGTGGATAAAGCATCGAAGAGTCCATCCTAATCCTGAAGAGAACAGGCACAACTTAGAAGTCAAAAGCCTGTGGGAAGCAGAATAAATATGAAATAAACTTTAGTTCTGTTAGTAAAGTGATTAAAAACAAAACAAAGCTTTGTGATACTGGATAATATCTATAGGCCAAGAGAAAGCATGAATTTAGTAGCAGAATCCAAGATCTATGAATATGACAAGAGAAGGAGTGACTCCTATTACCTCTCCCAGATGTCTGTAATTATGGAATCATAATCAATATCTTAGCTACATATATAAATATAATTAACAAAGTTGCTAGCAAAAATAATCTAAAGCTTAGCAAAAAAAGCATTACATTGACAGTAAAGAATTGGTTTTCATCATTGAGTTAATTTACCTTAATTATAGGGAAACAAAGATTATCACATTTTTACACACTTGAGTTTTAACTCATATGTAATTCTGACTTTATCTCTGAACAGCATACTGTTGATCCTATCTAATATTGCAGGCTGTATGATAGATGTTCAGCACATAAAGAAAAAATCAAACTTCATGAATTTTTTTTACAATCTTACAGTAGAATGGGAATGTTAGAGAGATTGAATGGTACCCACTACATAATCTTGTACATAAATCATTGGTATTTCCCATAGAAATACCATACAAGGAGGCTGAGGTATGTCCAAGTTCATGGTGTTTTTTTCTTTTTTTTTTTTTTTTTTTTTTTTTTTTTGGTTAGTCGTATGCCTGATTAAATTCTTTTATTACATAGGGACATCCTGGACACTGATAGCATCTGCTGTAGTTTGCCTTTCTGGCTTCTCAAAAACCCATCTGATGTTCTCCAACAAGGGAAAAAATTGCATCTATATGGGGGGGGGAATATAAAGGAGTGAACAAAATGCCGCCAAGAGAAGAAATGGTGCTTGAGACAAGGTCATGAAGAAATGGTCATGAGACAAGGAGGGGTTTGCTCAGAGTGCAGCACTGGATGAGAGTGCCCATGGTGAGGGGATTTAATGAGCATATGCAGAGTCATAGAGGTGTCAATTTACTGTTGCCTTGGCAATCCAATGACTCTCAGAAGCTCTCAACAGAGAGGGAGAGACAACATTGAATAAGTGTGGGGGATGACAAACAGCTTTATATGGCTAGCAAGGACTTTGGCTATTGTTCTGAGGGTAGAAGGTAAATTTTTAGTAGGGGAGTGTTACTTGGGAATTTGAAATATGACTGTTGAGACAATGCAGAGAATAAATGAGTAGAGTAGAGATGTCTGAGATTTCACCAAATACACACACACACACACACACATATATATATTAAGGCAATACTCATAAGAAACAAGAGCTTTGGGTGGCACATGTAAAAATATATAACTACTTCTAAGCAGAAGTGTTACAGGATGGATGAATGGATAGATAGATGGATGGATGGATGGACTAACGGATAAACAGACAGACTGAGATTACAACAAGATCATGGCAAAGCAGAGTTAGGATCTAGTATGAGCACTAAGACTCATCCAAAAGAAAGGGAAGAATCATAAAAAAGTAAGTGTATGGAGCTCAGGAACACGTATGTTTGGAATCACAGGGGCATGTAGCAATCAAAGCACTTGGCATCAATGAGTCCAAATGCATGGATTGGCAAGAGAAAAACTCAAGGTGGAAGTGTGCTCGGTGTGCAAGGTCAAGCAAAGTCACAGACCCCAAAGCTTTCCTGAAGTTGGGATTTGTAAGTCTAGTCTTGTGGGCAGTGTCTCAGTCAGATACATTGAGTCACTGTAGTTAGGAAATAATGGAAAGTCAGTAAGAGTATATTCTGCCTCTGTCAGAGGAAGAGGGATGTGTAACTCAGAAAACCTGAATGAGCATCCCTATCCTACCCTTCAATGTTGGGGTGACCCTGAGGGCAGATCCCTATGCCATCTCTTGATGTAGGGTGACCTTGAGTATATACCTCTTTGCTGTCCCTCACTGTTGGGGTGACCTTAAGAGCACTCTCTATGCTGTCTCTCATTGTTGGGTGACCCTAAGAGCATACCTCTGTGCCATCTCTCACTGTTGGGGTGACCCTAAGAGCATACCTCTGTGCCATCTCTCACTGTTGGGGTGACCCTGAGTGAAAAGAAAGAAGATTCCTGTGCAGACATAAGCTGTGCTGGTCAACTGAGGCAGGCTGCCCATGTACCTAACATGGTCACAGACCTTGGCCTTCCTTGAATTTTCTTCAGTCTTACTTTTGAGTCCCAAGAAATACCACTGCCAATTATAACGCCTTTCTCTTCCTTTTAATCCACAGTGAGTTGATTTTTTTCCAGCAAGACATAATACATAGATGCAGCATCCTTTTAGAAGGAAAAAAACTGCTTTCTCCTACAAGAATGTATGGCTTGTTTTAGACCAAGGCTGCTGTGAATTCCAGACAGGAGAAAAGGAAATGTGCAGAGGGATGGGGGTGTGAGGTAGAGAGAGGTGAAAGGTGAGCAGAAATATCTAGATGCTATCCCATATCCAGTACCCCTCTTTCCTGAACAACCCTCTCAAATGCATCCATAATTGTTAAAGCACGTTACTTTCTTACACTGTATGATGTGTGTCTAAGTTGAAGCTAATGAGCTACAACTGCTAAAAACGGTGCACTGCTAAAAGATTGTTGAAAGAACATTAATTCACTCATCACCCAAACACACTGCACACCACACATGAACCGCACACATCATAAATACTATACACCAACCACACACACACCATGCATGCATGCACACACATACACCATACACACATGCATGTGCACACGTGCACACACACATACAACACCATGCCATACCACACCACACCATTCCATACCACACCACACACACCCATACATACACCATTGCTCTTTCTCTCCTCCTTCCTGCAGTCTGGGAGGCAAGGCATTAACTCCAGGCTGTTCTCTTAGCAGGCAAGGTGACTTTGAAGATAAAAGCCATTTACGAAACGAAATGGCGAAATGAGGTAGTAACGAGAGCCCAGGTGCCTGCAGACCATAACAGATATCAGAAAAGCCCTGGATACTCTCATCCGTATTTCTTTTCACACAAAAGAGAAACAAGCCTCGCTCATCTAAGACTAGTAATGCCACTAAGCCAACTGTGGTAGATGCTAAAATACAGGTTCTTGAATTATGAAATTCACTCTACTTTAATTCCTAATGTCCCTTTGGCACTTACAGCAGTAAGCATTTTCTTAAAGTAAAAGATTTATCAATCCTTCCGAATGACTACTTACAGAAGAAAAAGTGACTCAGTGGAGAAACAACCTTTTAAAAATTATGGAAACTGACTTTGAATAATAGTCACTTTAACTTCCTTTAGTAATAAGACTTCATTAATAAGCCTGCTTTCCCTTTCTCTGTGTCTCCCACAGACCCCTAACTTGAGATGTTCCTGTTCAGCCTCGTTAGTGCTGGGAATATAGACGTGTGTCGCCACCCCAGCCGAGCATTTGCTCCTGAATCTTTAGAATAAGAGATTTTAAATTGATGATCAAAAAGTTTCTCCAGTCTCCGGTCTTCAGTTTATCAAGGTCTGTTGAAAATATCTAAAAGCAGGCTTCTAGAGAGATGGCTTAGCAGTTAAGAGCACTCACTGTTCTTACCAAGACCTGAATTTGGTGCCCAGCACACACAGGGTGGTTCATAGCTCCAGACCCAAGGAACCCGTGCCCTTTTCTGACCTCCATGGGCATCAGGTACACACACGGTTCATACCCATCTATACCTGCAGGCAAAACACTCAAACACATAAAATAAATTAGCCATGTTTTTAACTGAAAAGATCAGAAAAGACAGTTACTGTTTCTCAGACAACTAGCCCTGTGCCCAGCATTTTAAAAACATTAAATGAAACACAGTAAGAAACCAAGGAGATTTAAAGACAAGAAAACCAAGGAACAGAGGGGTTAAATAAGTTGTTTTGAGCCACTTGTCTTATATCTGGCCTTGCTTGGACTCCAAATCAGGAAATCTGACAGATTTCTCAGGGTACCCAACACCTACCTTGCCAAGAACAGATCAACGACTTGGCCCCAACGAAGCAAAAGAACTGGGTCAGTCCAGTGCAGAAGCAACGTTCTAAGAGAAGATGGAGATTTTGCCTCTGAACTATCTCTAACAAAATTTCTTCCCAGCATTCAAGCACAGAATTGATGGGAACCCACAACACATCTAAGACCCCGGGAGGGAGGCTGGAGTGAGCTGCAAGCTACTAGGGAGTGCTATCACCGAGAGGCCAGACCTGGGAAACAGTCTCAGTATCCTCTGAAGAGAACGGGTGCTCATTCCACTAAATAAATCATTTTTTACTTTTAAACAAATAGATAAGTGACTATACAAACATATGCTCCTCTGCTTTTCAAACTGGGGCACACAGTGGTCACGCTACTGGTGGGAAGCCCGTGTGCATGCCTCCAGATGCCTGGCGTGGACATCAGGAGTCCCAGCCACTATTCCTTCTGGATCTCCTGGTTGTGCATAGATTGGGTTTCATGTAGACATGCAAAAAAAAAATATCTCTAAGCTTATTCTACATGAAATACAATATATTTGCCAGATAATCAGGACCCTCATATTAATCATAAATCAATTGTGTTTATCCGTAGCCAAGAAAGGACTAGAATGCTCTTTCCTCATTTGGAAATCCAATCTGATCTTCACGATAATTACGCTGCCTTTCGTATGAATCATGGTCCCGCACCACAATTATCCGCGCCCAGCTCGCTGGCTCGCTTGCTCTCTGGCTCGCTCACGCCTGTGCAGCACTGAGATGATCCTTGCACTTGGGGGTAGGATTTGGGGAGTTATTGAAGTAAATCCTTTTACTCACTAGACTTTCCTTTTTTGAATCTCATCTTCAGTCTTTTTGTTCATATTTTACAGAAAACTTCTGAAAGCCGTCGTAAGCAGGGCAAGAGCACCCTCACCAATCCCCGGAAGCCACGGAACTACACTCAAGATGGGCAAGGGTTCTCCCCTTGCTCTCAGCCTGGCTTTCCCTCTGGAGTCACAACACAGCCAGCCCCTCTTTTGTTTATCCTTTCCATCCCTCTGACTCTACGGTTATGTTACCATGATGTGCCGAGGCATTCTCCTGTGTAAGAGACTTCATAGCCAGTCCAAACACACACAAACAAACCTGAGTTGTTCTCTAAGCATCCTCCGCAGCAGCTATCTATAGAGGTTGGGGTCTGAGGCCCAGCCACCGCTAGCGACATACATTGCTGAAAAATAAGAAGGTAAACTGGAAGTTGTCTCTACTTGAGACCTTGTGAAATGTGAGGCGTGGGCTTGCTGTTCACACAGTAACTGCACAATTGCCAGTGAGTGGAAAGCGCATGAACCCAAGACAAAGAGGGCCGCCTGGGAGAGGAACCAGTTGCAGGAGGGATGTGAGAACACAGAAACTCCGGAACCACTGTGGCCACCATTTTTATGTGTGTGGACACATAGAACATAATAATAAAAGGCGGGGCTTACCACTGTGCCTTCCCACCAACACTGCCACAAGTAGACTTTTGAAAGGTTGGTGACTATGGTGACCTGTGTTAGTTCTCTGGTCCTTCCTGTAAGGCCCTTCACAGGGCAACCTGTAATTTGTAAGATGGTTGGACTTTGCTGCTGCTACTGCTGCTGCTGCTGCTGCTGCTGCTGCTGCTGTTGTTGTTGTTGTTGTTGTTGTTGTTTTAGTTTGTTTTAGTTTCTTTGTGAACAACAGACATCCTCAAATGGACTACGGTGTCCCCCTCCCCCACCTGAAGTTTCTAGTGTGGAGCTTCCCTGACACCTAGTGGCCAGATTGAGGAAAACCTGATTTCCCCATAAGTAGAGGAATTTGGAAAGTGTATTTCCATTCCAAATGATATTTTAGTACATTGCGTCACAATTTACCCACTTATCCCCCTGTGAGCTGCTTGCTGGCTTGTGGGTTAAATGCAATTCTATCCCTATATTGCTTAGGATTTTAAAGTAGAATTGCTATCAACCGTGGCCAGTTCTGAGCGTCTGCGAGCTCCTCTCAGGGTGCCTCACTCCTCTAAGAGTAACTGAGCTTAAGGTAAAATGCCAATGGAGAAATCACACATTAATCTCAAATGAGAGCCTTGTAAATTAATATAAAAACTTTGTATTGTCTCAGACAAATTTCAGGGAAGATTCTCCATGCGCCTCCACAGGAAAAAAAAAACGTAAACACCAACCTAGCTACAAACCCTTTGATCTACAGTTGTGTCCTTGTGAGATATGCCAGAGAAACGGCAGCACAAAGCAAACAACATCTGACTTCACTTAAGGCCCACTCCATGAAATGGAACCTATGCCCCATACCTAACACTGCCTAGGTAACCAAGAACGTAAGACAAGATAATCCAGGGACCTGATGCAAAAACAAATACTACAGTTCTGTGGAGCCACGGTTACAACAAAATGTAGCAATAAAATGGCTCCTAGTGACATGCTGCTACACTCATATATGAGCGCCTTGCCCGGCCAATGTCAGAGAAGCTTCCTTCTGCATCAGATGGAAACAAATGCATACACCCACCGCCAGACATTATGGAGAGTGAAAGATCACAGAACACTCAGCCCTAAATGAGATATCTCCATCAAAACTCTCCCCCTCCAGAGTCATCAGAAGAGGAGGCAGAAAGAGTGCAAGAACCAGAGGGGAGTGGAAGACAACAAGAAAACAAGGCCCTCTAAAACAACATGATCAATACACACATGAACTCAGAGACTGAGCAGCATGAACAGGGCATGCACAGGACTGCACCAGTTGGGGTCCTCAGCAGGTGTAGTACTACCAATGTATATACAACATGCATACACACAACATACATACATACTTAATTAACTAATTAATTAATTAATTAATGTAAACCAATGAGAAGGAACGCCCGTGTGAGGAATACAGAAAACTTCCAACAAGTTTGTCCTTTGAGGGAACAGGGAAAGAAAAGATGTCTATTAAAAGTATTGCAACCTAGAATAGTACCTGCTCTTCATACATCAAAAGAATAATATGCAGACATAGCGGCGTTTATCTGTGATCCCAGTGCCCAGGAGGCTGAAGCATTATAGGTTCTAAACCAACCTAGGCTACACAGTAAGCTCAGGAACCAAAGCTCACAGCAAGATCCTGTCTCAGAAGGAAAATGAAGTACATAAAGTAGAATAGCTTTTCTGGAAGAAATGAGGGCTAATGAGGCTGATAGGGTAGGTGTCCTGACATAGC